>NC_052511.1:52850126-52889583 GCF_014356525.2 Nilaparvata lugens | reverse complement strand
CCACCACACACACATGTGTTCATCATACATGTTTCTTACTTCCTTGCCTATTACCATAGGTAAGGAAAGTATTGCTTTCCGAAAAAAAACTAAGAAACCCCAATTTAAAATTTCTATACGTTTCAAGGTCCCCTGAGTCCAAAAAACTAGTTTTGGGTATTGGTCTGTATGTGTGTGTGTGTGTGTGTGTGTGTGTGGTGTGTGTGTGTGTGTTTGTGTGTATGAGTGTATGTGCGTCTGTGTACACGATAACTCATCTCCCAATTAACGGAATGACTTGAAATTTGGAACTTAAGGTCCTTTCACTATAAGGATCCGACACGAACATTTCGATGAAATGCAATTCAAAATGGCGGCTAAAAATGGCGAAATGTTGTCAAAAACAGGGTTTTTCGTGATTTTCTCGGAAACTGCTCCAACGATTTTGATCAAATTCATACCTAAAATAGTCATCAATAAATCTATCAACTGCCACAAGTCCCATATCTTTAAAATTTCAGGAGCTTCGCCCCATCAATGCAGATAGATTCCCTATAATTATCAGGATTCAGATACAATGAAACAAAAAAAATCAAGTGGAGTAGATTGAGCATGAAAATCTACAATTAATGTTCAGTAACATTTCATCTACCTAAAATTGAAAATAAGCTTTAAATTCGAGAAATGTGATTATTCAAATTGCAAAATTATTGTTGATTCTATTAATCATTCACTATGAAGAGATAGCAGACCTCATGTGTGTCTCCAGCGTTATTACCCTGTCACCAGCTGGCTGCAAATCTTTGAATAGTAGACTTGAGAATGCGCGGAACACTAGCGTCAGTTGATCAATTTCATAACGGCAAGGACAGTCTGTGTGAGTGCGCCACACCAGATTTTTCATCAACTAGAGGCTCCTAACATAACAATAACAATAAATCAACCACTGGTAACATATTTTAAAATGATAAAATAATTTGCCTTAATAGATGAAAGTTTTTTGATCAGCTGTTTTTTGATCACCTTTCTTAGTTCCATGTTAGCGGCTGGAAAGGGCACTCTTTCCGGCCTAGGCCGGAAAGAAACCTGTTCTGACGTCAGACGAGAGTCGTCTGCAAACAATGTCTTTCAGATCTACATAGGGACTGGAAAACAGCTGCTTTCTGTGCAGTGTGGCGAAAACCTATATTTACTCACTTTTCTTTTTATGACTACTGATATTATCTTCAAGAGTTGAAACTAGTAGTGTTGTGATAAGATAAAAGGCCTACTCCTAAAAAAAATCTATATTTTCATATTAAAGTGATTTTAAATTGCATTCAATTTTCTTAACAATAAATTAGTCTGTAGTTACACTTTGTGAATTCATTTGACGGTAAGTATAGCTATATTGTAAGTTAGCATAACTTAATATTGGGTGCAAACCAGAATATATTGTAATCTGCAACAATAAATTATTTTTATATTTTTGCAAGTCTTTCGTTCAGCGCAATAATATATTGTCAAAGTTCTTTGTTGTCCTATGTTCTTAATAGCCTTATTTCAATTCCAGCAACAATGTGAAACGAAATAGAAAGAAAAGATAATAGGAGAACACAAGACGAGGAGAATAACAACAAGATGATTGAGAAGAAGAAGAAAAAAAGATGATGATGATGATGATGATGATGATGATGATGATGATGATGATGATAATGATGAAGAGGAGGATGATAATAATGATGATGGAGAAGAAGAAAAGGAAGAGGAAGAAGAAGGAGAAGAAGAAGAGGAAGATGATGATGATGATAATGATAATTATGATGAGGAGGATGATAATAATGATGATGAAAAAGAAGAAAAGGAAGAAGAAGAGGAAGATGATGATGATGAAGAAGAAGACAAAGAAAAGTTAGTGTAGAAAAAGAAGAAGAATACGACGATGATGATGATGAAGACAAAGAAAAAGATGGTGTAGAAGAAGGATAAGAAAAGAAAAAGGAGAAGAACATAAAGAAGAAGAAGAAAAGAAGAAGACAAAGAAAAAGTTGATGTGGAAGAAGAGGATGAAGAAGTTAAAGAAGAAGAAGAAGAAGAAGAAGAAGAAGAAGAAAAAGAGGAGGAAAAGCCTGCACTCATATGGCTATATGCTACTAATAGTATAGAAGTTAGGGAAAGTGTTAAAAGTGGAAAATATAGACGGACACATATTGAGTGGACAAGGTTGAAACTCCAGCAAATAGGTTCAGTGAAGTGAAGATGGCCGAACCAATCCAAAGTCATTAGAGTGCAATTCACTCTGAAATGTCAGCACTGATTCAATGGCAAGCATATTAGTGTTATTGACAACAAATGCTGACATTTTGAAGCTGATTTCAGTACGGTGACATTCAATCAAAAACTGCCAGTATTAGTTGAATGGAATGCGCTTTGGTGTCATTGATAAGGGTTGCTGACAGTTTGAAGTGGAAAGAGCAGTGAGCGCTCCAAATCTCAAGGGAAAACTTTTCCATTAGCCGGACAAGGACAGTTTCACAGAGAGAAAAGTCCTCTCTCATAATACCTGCACAGGCCTTATGCAATTACTTCTACCATTTCTTCTTTTTCATTCCTCTTCACCTACAGTTTCATTCTTCTTCCTATTATAATTCTTATCCTTCTTCTCCTACTAGTTTTTCTTCATTTTATTGTTATATCCTTCAGCATTCTACTCATTACTCCTTTCACTTCTCCCATATAGTTTTTAACTCTTTTTCTCCCTCTTCTGATACAATTTATTCTTCTTCTTCTTCTTCTTCACCTGGTTCTTTTTTCTACGCGCAGAACGTTGTGGTGATCGCATCATTGGAATGTTTTCAGCCAATGGGCTGAGCGACTTCAGTTCATCGTCTTGTCGCACTTGCAGTTTGTCTGAATGTAGTGATCCGTGTAACAATATTGATTTCCGGTCCAAAGGGGCTGAATTAAAGCGATTTCGAAATGCGCGCTGGGTTGTGATCACGGAACATCCGCTCGAAAAATAAGTCTCAACGGAAAATGCGCGCTTCTCATTGTTCTAATGCATGATGGCGAATGAACATGTCGGGAAGAAAACTTTATTTTCTGACCTCTAATGAGACCAATTTCGCTCTTCTACGACATCAGCTGACTGGATAGCCTTCACTTTAAAAAAGGAAGTTTAGCTGCCGCACCCGGCATAGTGGAATTTACTTCAATCTGCCAGCATTAGTTGACAAAGTTGCCAATAATTATCTATCAGCAATTGGAGAGAAATTTATTGTGTTATTTCAACTTTTTACGATGACAATTTGAAGTTAATCTCATATTATTTCATTATGTATTCGTATATGCATAGATACAATATCATTCTTAACTCATTATAAATATGGGAAAGGTGAAATAGCAAACATTCAATCTGTCAGCATTGGTAGAATGGGAAGCATGATGTTATTCATTCAAGTAATGCTGACAGTTCAATGTGATCTCGGCTGTAGTTGGCCAGTTGTCCGACAGAGTGCATTGACGCTGACAGTGCACCAACTTTGAATAAGTTGATTTGTTGGGTAAACTGATGCGATTCGAGTCGCTTAGTGTCACAGCTCGTTTGAGCGAGTCGGTAGCCAGCCAATGTGTGTGTGTGTGTGCAGTTGTCAGTTTCAGTTGAGTAGCATGTGGTGTGGGATTGGTGTTGAAGTTTGGGTGAAGAAGCAGAGGATGGGAGTAGGAGGTGGAAATAGTGGTGGAGGAGGAGGTGGAGAGGGAAAAGTAGTAAGAGAATGTGGTTGAGGAGAAGGAAAAGTAGAGAGAAAAGAATGAGATTAAAAAGAGGATTGGTGTTGAAGTTTGCAAGAACAAGTAGGAGAAGACGGGTAGAACAAGGAGAAAAGGAGTAGAAGAAGGAGAAGAGGAGTAGACGAAGGAGAAGAGGAGTAGAAGAAGGAGAAGAGGATTAGAAGAAGGAGAAGAGGAAGATTAGTATAAAATGTGAGGCTCAGAGGAGGTGGAGAAGAAAGTGGTGGAGAAGGTGTTAAAGAAGGGAGGAAGAAAAGAAGAAGAAAAAGAGGATTGGTGTTGAAGTTTGCAAGAACAAGTAGGAGAAGACGGGTAGAACAAGGAGAAAAGGAGTGCGTAGAAGAAGGAGAAGAGGAGTAGACGAAGGAGAAGAGGAGTAGAAGAAGGAGAAGAGGATTAGAAGAAGGAGAAGAGGAAGATTAGTATAAAATGTGAGGCTCAGAAGGTGGTGGAGAAGAAAGTGGTGGAGAAGGTGTTGAAAGAAGTGGAGGAAGAGAAGAAGAAGAAAAAGAGGATTGGTGTTGAAGTTTGCAAGAACAAGTAGGAGAAGACGGGTAGAACAAGGAGAAAAGGAGTAGAAGAAGGAGAAGAGGAGTAGACGAAGGAGAAGAGGAGGTAAAGAAGGAGAAGAGGATTAGAAGAAGGAGAAGGAGAAGATGGAAGATTAGTATAAATGTGAGGCTCAGAAGGAGGTGGAGAAGAAAGTGGTTGAGAAGGTGTTGAAAGAAGTGGAGGAAGAGAAGAAGAAGAAATGAAGAAGATGAGGAAGAGGTGGAGGAAGAGTGGGATGAGAAGAAAGAGAGTGAGGATTAGGATTTGGAGGAAGAAGAAATAGTTTAAGGAGGAGGAGGAGTGGGATGAGAAGAAATAGAGTGAGGATTAGGATTTAGAGGAAGAGGAGAGGCGATGAAGAAAGAATATTAGGAGGAGGAGAAGGATTAGTATGTGATTGTGGAGGTGTAGAAGGTTGAGAAGGAGGAGGAGGAGAAAAAGAAGAAGATGATGAAGAAAGGGGAAGAAGAAGGAGAACAAAGAGGAGGAAGAGTGAGGGAAACAGAAGAATCAGCAGTACAGCAGAATAATTGATGATGATTGATTGAGATACTTTATTTATGTAGAATACAATATAACTGGCTTATACACTTATATACAATAGCTTACAATACAGCAAAATTATAGATGAATTTACATAATATAGACTAAGAAAATAACTATTGAACTGTATATGATATGAAAAAAGCAATTTGTAATATAATACATAGATAATAATCATATTGTTATGCATCTACATAAATTGGCGGAGCTTTGGACATATCAATGTCCATTCTTTGGGAAGAATATTAAAAATATCCTCCCCACTAACTCTCTACCAAACGTTGATTTCGTTATTAAAACTAAGGATTATTATTAATGGAAATATTGTAAAAGTTTTAATCAATAGAATATTGAGAAAAAAAAAACAGAAAATTGATAAAGTAAAATAATTATATAGGTAGATAAGATCAAATAATTGATTAATAAAATGAAGTAGGCTGAAAGTAGATCAGAGTTATCAAATTTCAGTAATATACAGCAGTATGCAGTGGATAATTGAAATAACATGAGTTTATATAATATATAATATACAATTCGTTCTATAACATGGTTTAAAGGTTTATATTGGTGGAATGGGTGAGGGATGGTTGTCATGTGATCGTTCTAGGGCGGACAGTTTCAGTCATTTGTTCCAAAATAGTTTTTTAAAGTCAGGTTGAAGCTCGCTCGGCTCTCGATAGACCTGATAGAAACAGGAAGTGTATTCCATGCACGACAGGCACTGACTAAGAAGGATTTTGTAAAAATAGTAGTTCGATGATGGGTATCCTTAAGTACTTTCTCCGGTTCTAGTATGTGAAGCATCTATCCTCCTACCTCAGAGACAAATTTGAAATCATCTTTAAAATAGTTCGGATTACCGTATTTCAGATATCTCTAACAAGCTTGACTATTCGAAAAAGCCTCTGATCGGGAAGCTTCAATGTTGAACTAGCAATGTGGGCTGGGGTGATATGATCATGGCGTTGGAGAGAGTAGACGAAACGTAGACAATAATTTTGGCAACGCTGTAGTTTACATTCAAGTGACTTGCATATCGTAAGAACAGAATTACAATACATTAAATGTGGGAAGATGAGAGATTGAACCAATAATAATTTAATGTTTCTAGGGAGGATATCGTGCATTTTCTTCAATGCATGCATGGCTGAGAATACCTTTTTACAAGTTTTGTTCACTTGTTCTGACAGTCAAGAGTATTATTCATAATAATGCCTAAATTTTTAACTGAGCTACAGTAAGGAATGTCATTACCGTCTACACTAATTTTGTGAATCGATTCAAGGTCAATATTGTTTATAAGACGAGAATATCCAATTATATGGGTTGTGTTTGATGGGATTAAGCTTAAGGCCATTTTTCTTTGTCCATCCACTATCGAATTGATATCCTGATTCATTATTCCAACTGTTTCATTAATTTTTGTTATGGGACAGCTCAAATAGATTTGAAGGTCGTCTGCATAAGTTGGAAACTGGAGAATTTGATAATGGAAGAAAGGTCATTAGCATACAAAGTGAAGAGGAGAGGGCCTAAAATGAACCTTGTGGTACTCCATGCATAACGTTTTTCAAGTTGACTTTTTGTCACCGACAGATACACATTGTTTCCTACCTAATAGATAGGATTTAAACCAAACTAACGAGTTGTGACTGAAACCAAGGATAGCCAATTATTCAGAAGGACTGTATGATCAACAGTATACGATGCTTTAGAAAAATCAAATAGGGTGAGGATGGTGCATTTTTTTGGTCCATAGCTAACCTTATATCATCAGTGACACGAAGCAGAGCTGTCTCAGTTGAATGGAATAATAGAATAATATAGAAGAATGGAAAAATAGAATAATGGAATAACACAATAAATTTCTCTCCAATTGCTGATAGATAATTATTGGCAGCTTTGTCAACTGATGCTGGCAGATTGAAATAAATTCCACTATAGAGGGGGCGGCAGCAAAACTTCTTTTTAAAGTGAACGCCATCCAGTCAGCTGATGTCGTAGAAGAGCGAAATTGGTCTCGTTAGAGAGGTCAGAACATAAAGTTTTCTTCCCGACATGTCATTCACCATCATGCATTGGACCAATGAGAAGCGCGCATTTGCCGTTGAGACTTATTTTTTTCGAGCAGATTTTCTGTGATCACAACCCAGCGCGCATTTCAAAATCACTTTAATTCAGCCTCTTTGGACCGAAAATCAATATTGTTACACGGATCACTACGTTCAGACAAACTGCAAGTGCGACAAGACGATGAACTGAAGTCGCTCAGCCCATTGGCTGAAAACATTCCAATGATGCGATCCCACAATTTCTGCAGAAAACATACGTTGCTCTTGGACTTTCCGATCGTTCTGTGAGACGAATTTTCATGAACTTCATTCCCATCCATCTTCTTCTTCTCTAAGTACCGTCTCCATTTCGGAGGTTGGCAATCATCATGGCGATTTTTACCTTGTTCACAATTCCCATCCATACAAGATGGCAATTGTGCAGGAACTCTCTGAACGTGACTTCAATTGAGGGAACACTTTTCCTCTCAATTAGTATCGATTTGGAGTGGCCAGCAGCCCGACCTCCCAATTTGAAACCTTGTGATTTTTTCTATGGAGGTTTTTGAAATCCCTTGTTTATATTCTCCATCCAATGACCCTACAAGATTTGAAGACCAATATCAGGGAAGAAATTGTTAACATAACGCCTGCAATGCTGGCAGGAGTCATGACAAACGCCTGAAATCGGTTTGCTCGGTGTATGGAGAATATGGGGGACGTCACCTACTGATACGATATTCAAAACTGATTGAAACAAAACTTTATATATGTGGACTACATTACAAAAAATAAATACAAACTATTTGATTCGTTTTAAAGAGTTTATTTACTTTAAAAAAGTAAAGTTTCGCTACCGCAACCTGTACTTTGATTCACAAATAAATAATAAAATACAAATTTTATTTATTCGAACTCACAATTTTACAATCAGAATCATAAGAAAAACAAAAACACACAGCTCATTAATTGAAAAAATAATTAATAGAAGATTAATAAAATAAATACTGGTATATTTTATTAGGAAGAAATTTGTGAATTGGAATAAAAATACTTCTTTCTGGAAGTATACAATACTCCACGTTTGCAAGCAGGAATGAATATCACTTTAATTAATTTTAAATGCATGAAGAAATGTTTGTCAGCTTTCCTCATAGTTAACACCATTGCTTTCTCATTCTACCAATGCTGTCATTTTGAAGTGGATCTTACTATAAGCAAAGTTACTACCAAATGAACAAAATAGCGTCACTAGTCTCCAATAAGCAGTGAACTCTATACTACGTTTCCTATTCAATTAATAGTGACAGTTCAATATGAATCTTACACTCACAATATAGCAAAGTTCCCGCCAAATGGACAAAGTTACGTCACGTGTCCGCCATACATTTCCGAGGCGGCGGGAAAAACGAGAAACTGTTCGATATAATATAATAGACACTCAACGTCCGTTCTCAAGTTATATAGCGTCCGTTTCAAGTTTGGTGTGAAGTGAAACTACTTCAAGTTCTGCTGAAGAGCTTCCTCTTCAGATGGTATTAGTTGTGCCAAATAGATGGATGGAGGAGTAGCCTACCTACCTACTTTGACAGGTGTCTAAATAGGTTGAGTGTTTGGATAGATTACATTAATGTTTGTTCGTGAAGTTTTGTGCCAAAATTTATTTATTTTTTCGAAATTATAACTTTTCCAAGATACAATTTTATCAGAGTGCTGGATTAACGTTGTGATTTTCTCACGGTATCGGAGTAATTTCATGATGTCATTCTGCACATTACGTAATTAAATTCTGATATTTCCTCTATTGTTTTCAAACGTTTTCCTAGAGTACTTAGAATTGTTGTAAACGCAAAAACATCATAAAAAATCAGTTGAACGTCCATTCTATTGCTGAGTCTTCTACTTTGATTGAGGGAATTTTCCTGTATTCTGTCTTTGTTAGTTGTATTCCTTTCTCGTTCTATTGAGGGGAATTATTGTCGTCCCCACCACGTCCTTTCTAATTTGGTAATTTTCTTTTGGATAATATTGCCAGCCCTGATACCTATTTTTGAGCCTGATTCGGTCGACTTGGAGACCTGAACAGGAGACCGCTTTTATCTTCTGTAGAGTACAGACATGTTTTCTGAGCTTAATTATTTATTGACCTGATTCAATAATGTCTTTTCCAGACAGTTTTTATTCTCTCTTGGAGACTGAAATTATATTATTGGGAATCATTTATCCCATCAGTTTTGAAATCGCTAATCCTTTTATTAAATTATTAATGGAATAGTTAATTTCCATTCAGAGCGGTTGACTGCTGCACTTTATTATTATTGTAGGCTATGGATTAGTGACAGTCGAAAACCCATTTAAGGGTTTTTTGTGTGTGTGTGTGTGTATTCTTGAATACTCATTCGAGGATCGTGCTGTAAAACCAAGCTCATATAAAAAATAAAATGTACACTGCTTTATAGTATTGTATATCAAGATTTATTCATTGGAATAATCTGAGACAATCACTCCATTTATTTATATAAAAACTTTTTATTTATCTTTCTATAACAAAGTTGGAGAACCCTGAATCTGAAGTAACAATTGCATTGAGTCTTACTAAAATTAGAAAGCCAATCAGAAGGAAGCTTACAAATCGTTCAAGGAAGAGATGAAATTTTTCTGAAAATCATTTCTCTTTGGCTTGTGATCCCGATCTGTGAGGATGCACATGGAGATTAGGGTCCTTACTTTCTATTGAATTTTAAAATCATCAAGCCAATCCTTTTTTTAAATGTAAAATATTTGTAATTAATGTTTGATTATCTGTGAACTCAGTGTTGCTAAAGAGTTCCTAATTGTGATCCGTTCCCATAAACATATTTTTAATACTGAGAGAAATTTATAAGAAATCTGGACCACTCGCGAGCCCAGCAGAGATGAAAAGGACCTGCATAATTAATTATTGGAAATAATTAATTCACTCTACAAGACCTTCAAGAACATCATTACTGTGAGTGTTAGTTCTAATGAGCTCATTAGCCAGCTTCTAATAGTGAATTGGGGAATTGATCAAAGCGCTATATAAATTAATTCAAGTTTAAAAAATTTGCAACATGTTGAGTGCTATCATATAGTCTATAAGAACGTTTTATGAATTTATTTGATTTATGTAGGAAGATTACTTCCATGCACGGCACGAACTAATAAAATCCTGAGATCATTGAATTGTTAATTTTATTAATTATTATTTGCACATTGATTAAAGTGTGTCATGTTAAATCTACAGACTGAACAGGTTTTAAATTGTAGAATTCTGAATTGACTTGAAGTCCATGTATCAGTATTAAATACAAATTTATAATTTTTAAAGCTCACAACGGTGAATGCTATTAAGCCTTGTGATAATTATTCAAATTATAGAAAAGAATTATTTAAAGAAAATTATAGATATAAGAATATTTTATATATATTATTTTATGTGAATATATTTTATGTTTTATGTAAGCATAGAAGTTTTTATCATATCCTAATTCATCTCGTGATATACAGTTTGAGCTGTCTTGGTACCAAGAGATATTCGTCAGCAGCACATAAAATTAGTGAATCAATTAATATTGATCTTATTAAGAGCATTCATTACTTATCATCCTTTGATGATAGTCATACTGGTCCGCCAGAAAAATCATATTGATAATTATATTAATAAGGTTCCAGTTATATCATATAAGGATCCAGAGAACTTCAAGTACTGGCATTGTAAGTTCTAAGGAATTTCAGAAGGATAAATGGGTGAATACCTGTATTCATGACAAGCATTTTAAAAATCAACTAGAAAAAACCATAGTTGGTCTTCATTATTCTCGATTGGATACATGGTTACTGGTAATCAGTCATCAACTATCTTTTTGATTCCCTTATTGGTATTCTTCCAGAACTTCACGGAAGCAGCGGTAAGAATTATTAATCACCAATTGTTGAACCTTGTGGTGATTAATTATATTTGGAAAGTTCATGCATCTACCACTGAGCTAGAGCTGCGGTCTGAACCCAGCATATTTGCGAGCCAGACGGCCTTAACTTTTTGCAAATTTATTTGCAAAATAGGGATCCTAACAACTGCTCTTATAAATATCAAAAATACCACACCTCATATGAATGGTTGGCAATCCACATCTTTACACAAATGGCTTCACAACATGGGACTCTATCATAAGAGGTAACCCTCCAGGAAGCATGTCATTATACAATGGCACCACAAGTGTGAGGCATGATGAAAAGCTTACCTACTCAACCTTACTATCAATGCTAAATAAAATTATTAATAAAACCGAAAGCTGCAAGAAGTATAATCTGAAGTTGATTCAACAAGATATATCTGATGATCTATTGTAAGTTTCTGGCTGAAATAATTGAGTTGCTCTTCAAGTTGAAATTTTTCAAGCTGCATAAATACAGACAAACTATATCACACGAGTTTGATAACATAATTCTCAATAATAGAGAAAAATTGGATGGAAATTTCCATAAAATTTATAGCAAAATTTTGATCTTGATCTTTGAATCTAAATATTGTATGCTGACCAGGGTTATAGGTTATTTTGAATATAAGAATATTATTGATATTAAGGAAGATAAGACCCTACCTAAAATTTTGAGAGCAATATTAGTAGTAATTTTCTCCATGTTTATTGTTGTACCTGGATCACTTGGATGATCTTCGCAAAATATATGTACATGACACTTGAAACTTTGAACACCACACAATCTTATCCAAAATAGGCACTATCAGTACGTCCATTTTAATATTCCTGCAATTTGGTAGTACACTTGGCAACTTATTTGAAGTATTCCATAATATCGCCACCATGAACCAGTCTCCAGCTAACTCACAAGTCTCCCACTTTAGCGACCATCCCCAGAACCCTATGAACATGACACCGGCCGATCAACAACCCCAGGACAATGCAGCGGAGACCCCACGGGAGAGAGAAGGAGGCAGCATAAGCTCCATCAATTTCGACCCACAAAAACCTGGCCCAATTGTCTTCTACTAAGATCGATAATGCTATCAATGCGATAAATACCGATGAGAGTCCAGCTGGTGGAGATGAAGGAGTGAGGGCGCCCAACCAGGTACTGACGTCTCCGCAGATTGCACCAAGCGTCGCCGAAGAAACAGGGAATGCTGCCATCCAGTCACCGCCCGATGTGGCCAGTCAACCGCCATCTGCCACCACCAACCTAGAAAAGCACAACACTACATTAGACTATTCAGTCAGTTATGCTACCAATCTCATGGCAAATGATTCCATAAACGAATTTAAACTCTTGCTCAGCCAAGCCTTAGAGAGGCAAGCTAAAAAAATACAAGAAGATATGAAAGCAATCCAGGATAAAGGGGAAGAAAATACCAAAATCATCCAAAAAGCTATCAAAATGGTCAGACATGATGTCAAAACTATTGATGAAAAATTTTCTAGCTTTAAAGAGGAAGTGAGGAGTATAATAGATATCAAAGTAGGCATGCAATCTACAGTCATCAAAGAGTTAGAAACCCGTATGGATGAAGTCACTTGTCAAGTAAATGAGCGATTGGATGAGGTACCCCAGGAAGTAGGAGAACAGGTGAACATATTAGGTAAAGAGCTAGGCACCAATATCATAGGAACTGTAATGAAAAAAATACTGCGTTACTGTATTATCAGCTCTTCTCGCGCCCTTTCAATTCAGCTCTTCTCAATTCTCAACCCTCGAAAAAAAAAAAAAAATTTCGCACATTTTTCTGGCGTTTTAATTTAATTAAAGAGGGGGGAGTCTGTTCCAAAATTTATTTATTTTTTTCGAAATTATAACTTTTCCAAGATAAAATTTTATTAGAGAGCTGGATTAACATTGTGATTTTCTCATGGTATTGGAGTAATTTCATGATGTCATTCCGCACATTACGTAATTAAATTCTGATATTTCCTCTATTGTTTTCAAACGTTTTCCTAGAGTACTTAGAATTGTTGTAAACACAAAATCATCATAAAAAATCAGTTGAACGTCCATTATATTGCTGAGTCTTCTACTTTGATTGAGGGAATTTTCCTGTATTCTGTCTTTGTTAGTTGTATTCCTTTCTCGTTCTATTGAGGTGAATTATTGTCGTCCCCACCACGTCCTTTCTAATTTAATAATTTTCTTTTGGATAATATTGCCAGCCCTGATACATATTTTTGAGCCTGATTCGGTCGACTTGGAGTCCTGAACAGGAGACCGCTTTTATCTTCTGTAGAGTACAGACATGTTTTCTGAGCTTAATTATTTATTGACCTGATTCAATAATGTCTTTTCCAGACAGTTTCTTATTCTCTCTCGGCGACTAAAATTATATTATTGGGGAATCATTTATCCCATCAGTTTTGAAATTGCTAATCCTTTTATTAAATTATTAATGGCATAGTTAATTTCCATTCAGAGCGGTTGACTGCTGCACTTTATTATTATTGTAGGCTATGGATTAGTGACAGTTGAAAACCCATTTAAGGGTTTTTTTGTGTGTGTGTGTGTGTGTGTGTGTGTGTGTATTCTTGAATACTCATTCGAGGATCGTGCTGTAAATATGCCTTGCTGTCAAACGAGGGCTTACGAATTCGCTGACCGAGATGGCCGGTGATATCGGACATCTGACCTTGCCGTGCGGGGCTGAAAGACACTCTTTGATCTGACGCCACTAGCCCGATGCCTGGAGGCCATCACCCTTCATCCTCATCCATCACCCTTCGGACACCGGACTCGAGGACGACAGATCTTAGATAAGTACTTGATACCCCCCACTACAATATCAGATGTGCCCCCGTAATTTTGGTCTCTTAAAGATCTATTATACTTGGTCTCTTAAAGACATGTGTATTCGGTCTCTCAAAGACAGATTGATTATTCTATTATCCATGTAAAGATGTATTTTGTAATATTCTCTATATTATTCTCATTATCATAAGAGCAGTCATTCAACCGCATATCTATGTTTTTAATTCCAAGACCCTCAAACCACTAGAATTAGGATCACATTATTGATCAGATAAAAAATCTGCAGACCTCAGGGCCTAGCACAATTTCAACAACTAAGCCTTCTCCGACAATATCATTTGTCACCAGGAGATCGGTCTCAGTTGTAAATGAGAAACTAATACTTCAGAGTCAACTATTGTATCCTACCCCGAATGCAAGCAATACATGTCCATAATTAAAGTTCACAGTAACACTCTTTATGGAGAAAGTGCAATGTGAATTTCCGAACACTAGTTGTTGACCGAGCGAAGTGAGGTCTAAGATTCAAGTCGACGGTTTGGCATTCCTCTTAGAGCCTGTTCACATGACAGCGATTTACATTCGGTTGTCGCACGGTTGACAAACCGAGCGATTGCCAGGTATTGGGAAACACATGGTGCCGTACACATGCATCGCTCGGTTTTAGTAGTCGCAGGCGAATCGCGGCGGTTGTAGTCTCAGACTACAACCGCTCGGTTGTCGCTCGGTTGCTGGGCGGCTCAATATACTAGAGCAGGCATGAGAGCGTACACATGTCTTCAGTCAACAGAGCGGTTTCGATCAGAGCAGTAATATATGTTTAAGAGTAAGTACATAGAATAAGATATCAAGATTGAGTACATAGATGTTGTACCTAGTTATTATTTATCATAACCGAGTGCAAACCGCTCATGAATCGCTGTCATGTGTACGAGGCTGGCAAACCGAGCAATTTGCCAATCGAGCATAAATCGCTGTCATGTGAACAAGCTCTTAAGAGGCGGCCGATGTCAGCTCTGGAAGCCCATCCCATTAGCCAGGCAAGGGCTGAAAACCAGTGAGGATAGAATCTTAACATTCTATACGGGTTGCTGGGCTTGCTGCTGCGAGCGTTGCTCGCCACTGCTCCTATTCGTGCTCTTTCCAGACGACCGTGAACCGAAACGACCGCTCTCACTCGCACTCATTGTGAGCGCATAACGTGGGAACGTAACGCAGTTTCTTGGAGTGTCTCCCGGCAAACCAATTTATAAGACGTTGTCACGTCAAAACAGTACAGTGTGAGAAGCGAGAGCGCTAGGTGAGAGAGTGAGTGAGTGAATAGAAGTGCAAATACAAAGGCAGATGGCCATAACCAATCGATTGTTGAAAAGTCTGTCTAGTCTAGAAGCAAAGAGAACATAATACTTCTTCTATTCTTTTGTCTCTGCAAAAAGCAACAAACAAGTCTAGAACTCAAGTCGAAATCACAGGCAAACACCTTGAAAACAAGATGACAACAAAAAGTTTCATGGTTCTTTTATATCGCTTGTATTTTGATAATCATTCAAGATATTTAACCGTCTTTTGCTTAAACATTTTTGGAAAACCTTCCTTTATAATTTTCGATATGTGCAGTTCACCCCTATATCACAAATTTTATCCAGTTATTACGTTGTATAAGACGGAAAAACGTTTTCTGACATCTGTTTTTCATGATCAAAAATATTATTTTTGAGATTTCCATCATGAAAATGTATGCTAATATCATGTATGCTAATGCTGGAAACTATTTGGAGAGTAGTTTTCATAGTGAAGCGTACAAGAGAACATCACATAGGGCTATACTGAATTAGACTGGTTACTATATTACAGTATACTATTCTTTCGTTTTTTCCAAACTCTTGGCTTTGCTTTCAAGTCAATGTTATAGAAATTCTTGGAAAAAATATTTCTAGAATCTAGTCTTCTAAACTTGATTGTGGAGGAATGAAAAATTATTGAAACAGCTCACTTCTTACATTACTGTACCGTATCCTTCAAAAGGAGAAGATTCAATTTTGGAAAAATTGTAAACATCAACAGTAACTACTTGTAAGGTTTTAGAAATGTAAATGAACTTCAATTCTCAGATTAAAAAATCATTTGTTTGAAAATTTCTTTATTTTCTTCATATAAAGAAATTTGAATGAAAAAAAATTATTAATATAAATTTGGTTCCTTTTATTTTTGAATGCAAGTTGATTAGTTCAGACCTACTTGAACAGAAGCATAATCACAATAATATCACATATCATGAGTAGTAGTAATTGAGTAGATCAAATCATCAAATCAAATCATTGAGTTTAATATATGAACACTTAACCCGGGAAGGATTGCGCCTGGTCTTTCGCACCCAGTCATAACTGATCTAGGTCATTTCTTTGCACTCATGAAAAGTATGCATCCCCCTCCTAAGTACCTTCAAATGGACTCTTCCACTAGACAGTGATGTGGTTGGTGCCTTATTTCCATTGTCCCAGTCACTGTCACACACGCTTTTCAACAACTACTGGTCGAATACACCCAGCACGACTTTTCACGTTATCTGTATATGGGTCGAATCCACCCAGTGAGACCTGTCGCGTTTTCCACATATGGGTCGAATCCACCCAGTGAGACCTGTCGCGTTTTCCACATATGGGTCGAATCCACCTAGTGCAACCTGTTGTGTTTTCCGCATATGGGTCAAATCCAACCAGCGCGACTCCTTGTATGTGCTACTTTTACTACTCAAACATGAATGAAATGGAAGAGGAACAAGTTTTGAGGCTTTTAGAAAGTGTTAAAAAGAGGAAAGACGTGAGTGAACAAGAAAGACTAGAAAATCCAACAATAGAATCTCAAATTTATCATACTCGGTCACATATTACTGCACCTGGTCTAATCCACCCAGTGCGACCCCTCATGTGATTTTCACTTGCGCGACCTCTCCAGGGTTAAACAAACTAATAGAATGTAAAATTGAAATTGATTAGAATATTATTCAATGATCATGAATTATTATTCCTATAAAAAGAAACAAAATCCTACAAGAACGGTTGCTGAAAAACATCGGAACTGTCTCTCGAACTGTCAGTTCTCCTGTAAATCTTCTCTGAATGAGTATAATACAAGAATAATTATTCGAAAACATTAGATCATAACACACTATTAGCTTACGTACTAATAACACAATTTCATTTTAATCAATATCATAAAATACAAGATTGAACCGCACAGAATTTGTATAAAACCCCACATACATATACACCCATAGACTTTCAAACAAGTTATTGCAAATCTGAATTTGACTACCAAAAAATTGATGAATATTGTAAGTTGATACTGCAACCGAACAATTTCTTGAATATTCATTCTTGAATACAAAACTAGAATTTATTCTAAATACTCATAATTATTTTTTTTTCTTTTTGTGTAGTTGAGAAGTTGTTATTGTGGTAATTATTCATGTTGAATGAGAAAGACTAAGAAATTGTCAATTCTTTGTCAATTTCATGGTCTTTTTCATACAATACTCATAATTATTAACAATCAGAGTAAAAGTATAACATCCAATTGCATTGCTACTACAAAATGTATAATTAAACCTAAAAGCGAGTAAGAGATAAATGCAATGACCTCATTATACTTTCACGATTGCTAAGTTCAATTGGATTTTGATAAATATATAATATCAACAATACTATAGAAATGATTCTACATATATAATTAAAAGACTTTTCTTTTACTTCTACAGAGTTACTTGATAACTCTATTATGTAATAATCAACTTGATCTAAATTATTATTACATTGAATCACTAGCACACTTTTATTCTTTTGCCATTTTCGGCTAATCAGGTGTCAAAATGAATTATTAGTATTAGAAAGTAAACCTTGATTACCCTAGTAAACCTACATTACCTTAGTAAACCTTAGTTTATTTCCGTATAGCTCATATTGACACTTTATAATAGCTTCATTGACACTCTACATCGAAGCTTCAAAGGAAGTAGAAGGGTACCTATTGGTGATTTTTTTGTGGGAACAGTAGGATACTTTATTTCTGGGTTTCTCCATGTTGGGCGATCCTCTCACTTTATAAGAGTTATATACACAATACTTGGGAGTCAAATATTAATAACTTAGCCAACGAGATTAAGTAATACCGCACTCTCGTAGAAAAAAAATGAAGACTAATTTTGTAGAAACATCATCACCTATCTGGGAATATTGTCAAACCAAAACTCTTGACTGTTATTTTTAGTAGAGGAATGCTACTAATAATAGACAATAGTGGAAGAATGCCTTTTCTTCTGCTGTCTTCCTAGCTCTGACATTTCGTTATTCAAGGGTTGGTTAGGCTATATATTTAGGGAGTGCAATCAATATACCTGTATTGGACTATCCTTCAGTGGGGCGATCTCTCGCACAAGTGGTGAACTTCCAGCAAAGAACTGTGGAAAGGAAGTACATTGTATTTTGTTAATACATTGAATACTTCATTCCACTGGTATTTACAATTAAGATATCAATTATTTCTATCACATTTTTGACTGTCAAAGAATTTAACTCTAATTCCTTTTTCGTTTGAAGGAGATCGTATGACCCAGCAACTCACAGTTTATAAAATAAAATGAGTCAATTTGGCCCTTTTTCTTATGGGAAACTGAAATTTTATTTCATAAATCTAGGAATGATCCATTGGTTGAGAGATTTGAATGTCTTATATACATCTATGTTTTATTCATTTATTAATTATAACTGTTGAATTTTTTTTATACAAGCCTTATTTAAGCAGATGGAAACATTTTTCTAGAAATCCCCATGTATAAGCACCGCTTTGTTTCTTCTTCACCAAAGCCAAGTCAGACGCTCTCTTAAGGGCTGTCACAGATTAGCCCTTAATAACACTAGCTCGCAGTTGCTAGACTAGCGCGGAAATCCTGTTTAGCAGTTTCCAGAATTTCTGAAGATCCTTTTGCAGCTACAGGCTCGCATTTCAGAAATCCCGCTCAGCTAAATGTGGGTTAGGGTAGAATGGACTTGTAGTACTATCTCTTATCCCAAGTTGGAAACAAAAGTTTTTGAATTTTGATGATGTGAATATTGAAGCATTATCGGAAATGATACAATTGGGTGTTGAGAAATATATGAAAATTGACTTCAATGCTTTTATCATTGATTCTGAATTGGCTTTTCGTAGTGGAATCAACCAACAAAATTTTGAGAATACATCAATACAACTGAAAATATACATATTCACTTGAGTCGTACGTATCAATGGACCAACAGTGTTGATGTGAAACATGACTAATGGTTCTTCCTCCATTTTGGAAGAAAGAAATCCATAGTTTGTTTGTTGTGCAGACCTACTCTGACCACATATTATACATGATTTAACTAGATATTGAATATCTATCATCATATCTGGCCAATAAAAATGTTTAAAGATTCTGTTGATGGTTTTTGAAATTCCAAGATGTGCACCGAGAATGCTGTCATGATAGTATCGAAATATCAGTGGCACTAGAAGTTTGGGTACTACAATTCTGAGCTTTTATTGGTTTCGAATCTTTATTACTAATACTTCGTTGGAAATACTGTAAGGAAACTGATCATGGTTATTAGCAATTTACTTCATCATGTCAGAAATGAGAGGATCATTTTCTTGATATGTTCTGATGTCGGTAAACACTAGTGGGAAATCTGTGATTTTCAATGTATTCACGAGATTCCACACATTTTCACTGTCAATTCCCTTATGTACATCCTCTTCTTCTTCGATATCACTCTCATCTTGATACATCCTGAATAAGCAATCGGCGGTTACAATTAAACGACCAGGAATATGTTCCACTTCAAATTGGAGTGCTAGAAGTCTATGTATCCATCTTCCTGAACGACAAAATTTGTTTGCCCTGTCAGAGAATCCATGATAGTGCACTGTTGTCGGTTAATAATAGGAATTTTGCTTGTTGAAGGTAAAGTTTGAATCTTTCCATTCCAAAAATCGCAGCATAACATTCAATTTCATAAGTTGAGTACTTACACTCTGGCTGAGTTAGTTTTTTAGATGCGTGAGCATTGGGCTTTAATACACCATCAATTTCCTGTGAGAGTATAGCTGCTACAGCTTTGCAGCGTCCGTCTACTTGCAATACAAATTGTTTTGGAAAATCAGCAGTTTTCATTACTGGTGGGTTCATGATTGCATACTTCAATTGTTGGAATGCCTTGTCATGTATCTCTTCCCATACAAACTTGGTATTTATAGTGTACATCACTTCGTCGCCTCTGATGTAGTGAAAAATGCATGATCCGGGTTGAAAATCTCCCTCTATAGGATCATATACCATTCTAACAACAGGCCGCCGGCATCCCGCCCTTCTTCCCCTTCGAAGACTATGTGAAAGTGGTTCTTCCATTCTTCAGGAGTACAATGATGCAATTCGTGGGAGGAGTAATCGAAGATGGATGCCCTCTTAATGTGCATAGTGAGTTCTTTGCGACGAACCGCCTCGTCAACATGCTCCAGCTCACTGCAGAAGTAATGTTGTTTCACATCAAAGTCCAACATGCGGGTATGATTGACCAACACCGAGAAAGGCCTGTCCACAAGTGGCATGCTGCTCTGGCAGCTTCTTCTTTGAATGTTCGTTGTACGTTTCTATCTGAATGTGACTCAAATTGATATCTTTCACTATCCGCAAATAGAAGATTTTGTGATTGAATGCATATTTCGTCGAGGTACCTAAAATTTCTAGGCTTGAACTACAATACTAATCTGGATCTTTCCTCTGGATTTAAACCTAAAACATATATAAACATATTTAAACATATATTAGTGACAATCTCTTCTTCTGATTTTTTAAATGCAATAATTTTGACTGCCTCTTTTATAGAGCCATTAAAGTGGATTAAGCGAATCTGAAGCCCTCCAAGCACTCGTGATTGGCTTCCAGAAGGTTGTTTTGCAGCTTCTGACTGTCCTCATACACTGACAAGTCAAGTTGATTGAAACAGGTATGAGCCGAAGGAAAATCTGTCGGTTGACCTCTCGTCATGGTGTATCTGGAATTTCTGGACTCCATAAATACCCTCAAGGGCTGAAAAGCCTTGGAGTGGCACTTTCAATGTACCGGTCACGAACTGGAGGAACTTTGCCCTTCCAGCTAGGTTGAATTCATGTATGGCTCTCCAGAACCATTGAATCTGGAGGGAGCTGTGCTGGTAGGTGTAATACTCAGTGTTTGCTTTGAGATCATTGATGAAGATTGGGTAGGTCGAAAATGAGCAATTCAAGTTCCTGTATGTTGAAAATACCCATCAGTCGTTTGGGAATGATGTCATAAAATCCGTCGAAGAAAGCATTCAGTTGCTTGTGGATGGCTCCAGTCATTTTCATCTGACAAACCAGATGTATGTACTCGAGCTTGTTCTCTTCAGTGACGAGTATGTTTTTTGACCATCTGGTTCCAGTTCCCTCACCTCAGTCACTCCAACTCCTCGCACCTCTGCACTGAATGTCAAATCATATTTAATGCTAGAGATATGGTTTTTCTTCAAGAAGGCAAGACTTTTGTAGAAAGTGTAATCCTCACTTTCCATATCTGTGTACTTGACCGGAATATCCAGAATATGCTTGTAGAAGGAAAAAGTAAAGTAGCACTCGAGAAGTTTGTTGTCATAGATTTCTTTTTCAATCACCCTCCCGATGAATTTGAAGTGGAGAAGATGGCCCGGGTTGTAGTGCAATGAGGTATTTATAGTGTACATCACTTTGTCGCCCTCCGACGTAGTGAAAAATGCATGATCCGGGTTGAAAATCTCCCTCTATATGATCATATACCATTCTAACAACAGGCCGCCGGCATCCCGCCCTTCTTCCCCTTCGAAGACTATGTAGAAGTGGTTCTTCCATTCTTCAGGAGTACAATGGTGCAATTCGTGGAAGGAGTCCTCGAAGATGGATGCCCTCTTAATGTGCAAAGTAAGTTCTTTGCGACATACAGCCTCATCAACATGCTCCAGCTTACAGCGGGAGTAATGTTGTTCCACATCAAAGTCCAACATGCGGGTATGATTGACCAACACCGAGAAAGGCATGTCCACAAGTGGCATGCTGCTCTGGCAGCTTCTCCTTTAAATGTTCGTTGTACGTTTCTATCTGAATGTGACTCGAATTGATATCTTTCTCTATCCGCGAATAGAAGATTTTGTGATTGAAAGCATATTTCGTCGAGGTCCCTGAAATGTCTAGGCTTGAACTAGGATACTCATCTTGATCTTTCCTCTGGATTTAAAACTAAAACATATAAAAACATATTCAAACATATATTAGTGACAATCTATTCTTCTGATTTTTTAAAAGCAATAATTTTGACTGCCTCTTCTATAGAGGCATTAAAGTGGATTAAGCGAATCTGAAGCCCTCCAAGCACTCGTGATTGGCTTCCAGAAGGTTGTTCTGCAGCTTCTGACTGTCCTCATACACTGGCAAGTCAAGTTGATTGGAACAGGTATGAGCCGAAGGAAAATCTGTCGGTTGACCTCTCATCATGATGTATCTGGAATTTCTGGACTCCATTCATACCCTCAAGGGCTGAAAAGCCTTGGAGTGGCACTTTCAATGTACCGGTCACGAACTGAAGGAACATTGCCCTTTCAGCTAGGTTGAATTCATGTATGGCTCTCCAGGACCATAGAATCTGGAGGGAGCTGTGCTGGTAGGTGTGAAACTCAGTGTTTGCTTTGAGATCATTGATGAAGATTGGGTAGGTCGGAAATGAGCAATTCAAGTTCCTGTATGTTGAAAATACCCATCAGTTGGTTGGGAATGATGTCATAAAATCCGTCGAGGAAAGCATTCAGTTGCTTGTGGATGGCTCCAGTCATTTTCATCTGACAAACCAGATGTATGTACTCGAGCTTGTTCTCTTCAGTGATGGGTATGTTTTTTGTCCATCTGGTTCCAGTTCCCTCACCTTAGTCACTACGACTCCTCACACCTCTGTACTGAATGTCAAATCATATCCAATGCTAGAGATATGGTTTTTCTTCAAGTAGGCGAGACTTTTGTAGAAAGTGTAATCCTCACTTTCCATATCTATGTACTTGACCGGAATATCCAGAATATGCTTGTAGAAGGAACGAGTAAAGTAGCACTTGAGAAGTTTGTTGTTATAAATTTCTTTAGCAATCATCCTCCCGATGAATTTGAAGTGGAGTAGATGGCCCGGGTTGTAGTGCAATGAGGTATTAATAGTGTACATCACTTTTTCGCCCTCTCATGTAGTGAAAAATGCATGATCCGGGTTGAAAATCTCCCTCTATATGATCATATACCATTCCAACAACAGGCCTCCAGCATCCCGCCCTTCTTCCCCTTCAGAGACTATGTAGAAGTGGTTCTTCCATACTTCAGGAGTACAATGGTGCAATTCGTGGAAGGAGTCCTTGAAGAGCACTCGAAAAGGATCCTCTTAATGTGCAAAGTGAGGTCTTTGTGACGAACCGCCTCGTCAACATGCTCCAGCTCACTGCGGAAGTAATGTTGTTCCACATCAAAGTCCAACATGCGGGTATGATTGACCAACACCGATAAAGGCCTGTCCACAAGTGGCATTCTGCTCTGGCAGCTTCTCCTTTGAATGTTCGTTGTACGTTTCTATATGAATGTGACTCAAATTGATATCTTTCTCTATCCGTGAATAGAAGATTTTGTGATTGAATGCATATTTCGTCAAGGTCCCTAAAATTTCTAGGCTTGAACTACAATACTAATCTTGATCTTTCCTCTGGATTTAAACCTAAAACATATATAAACATATTTAAACATATATTAGTTACAATCTCTTCTTCTGATATTATAAATGCAATAATTTCGACTGCCTCTTTTATAGGGGCATTAAAGTGGATTAAGTGAATCCGAAGCCCTCCAAGCACTCGTGATTGGCTTTCAGGAGGTTATTTTGCAGCTTCTGACAGTCCTCATACACTGGCAAGTCAAGTTGATTGAAACAGGTATTAGCCGAAGGAAAATCTGTCGGTTGACCTGTTGTCATGGTGTATCTGGAATTTCTGAACTCCATTCATACCCTCAAGGGCTGAAAAGCCTTGGAATGGCACTTTCAATGTACTGGTCACGAACTGAAGGAACTTTGTCCTTTCAGCTAGGTTGAATTCATGTAGGGCTCTCCAGAACCATTGAATCTGGACGGAGCTGTGCTGGTAATTGTAATACTCAGTGTTTGCTTTGAGATCATTGATAAAGATTGAGTAGGTCGAAAATGAGCAATTGAAGTTCCTGTTTGTTGAAAATACCCATCAGTTGGTTGGGGATGATGTCATAAAATCCTTCGAGGAAAGCATCCAGTTGCTTGCGGAAGGCTCCAGTCATTTTCATCTGACAAACCAGATGTATGTACTCTAGCTTGTTCTCTTGTGTGATGGGTATGTTTTTTGTCCATCTGGTTCCAGTTCCCTCACCTCAGTCACTCCAACTCCCTGCACCTCTGTACTAAATGTCAGATCATATCCAATGCTAGAGATATGGTTTTTCTTCAAGTAGGCGAGACTTTTGTAGAAAGCGTAATCCTCACTTACCATATCTGTGTACTTGACCAGAATATCCAGAATATGCTTGTAGAAGGAACGAGTGAAGTAGCACTCGTGAAGTTTGTTGTCATAGATTTCTTTTGCAATCACCCTCCCAATGAATTTGAAGTGGCGGAGATGGCCCGGGTTGTAGTGCAATGAGGTATTTATATTGTACATCACTTTGTCGCCCTCTGATGGTGTAAAAAATGCATGATCCGGGTTGAAAATCTCCCTTTATATGATCATATACCATTCTAACAACAGGCCGCCCGCATCCCGCTTTTTTTCCCCTTCGAAGACTATGTAGAAGCGGTTCTTCCATTCTTCAGGAGTACAATGGTGTAATTGGTGGAAGGAGTCCTCGAAGATGGATGCCTTCTTAATGTGCAAAGGAGTTCTTTGTGACGAACCGCCTCGTCAACATGCTCCAGCTAACTGCGGAAGTTACGTCGTTTCACATCAAAGTCCAACATGCGGGTATGATTGACCAAAACCGAGAAAGGCCTGTCCACAAGTGTCATGCTGCTCTGGCAGCTTCTTCTTTAAATGTTCATTGTATGTCTCTATCTGAATGTGACTCAAATTGATATCTTCCTCTATCCGCAAATAGAAGATTTTGTGATTGAATGCATATTTCGTCGAGGTCCCTAGAATTTCTAGGCTTGAACTAGAATACTAATCTTGATCTTCCCTCTGGATTCAAACCTCAAACATATATAAACATATTTAAATATATATTAGTGACAATCAATCTTCTGATTTTTTAAATGCAATAATTTTGACTGCCTCTTTTTTAGAGGTATTGAAGTGTATTAAGCAAATCTGAAGCCCTTCAAGCACTCGTGATTGGCTTTCAGAAGGTTGTTTTGCAGCTTCTGACTGTCCTCATACACTGGCAAGTCTAGTTGATTGAAACAGGTATGAGCCGAAGGAAAATCTGTCACTTGACCTCTTGTCATGGTGTATCTGGAATTTCTGGACTCCATTCATACCCTTAAGGGCTGAAAAGCCTTGGAGTGGCACTTTCAATGTACCGGTCACGAACTGAAGGAACTTTGCCTTTTCAGCTAGGTTGAATTCATGTAGGGCTCTCCAGAACCATTGAATATGGAGGGAGCTGTGCTGGTAATTGTAATACTCAGTGTTTGCTTTGAGATCATTGATGAAGATTGGGTAGGTCGAAAATGAGCAATTCAAGTTCCTGTTTGTTGAAAATACCCATCGGTTGGTTGGGAATGATGTCATAAAATTCTTCAAGGAAAGCATCCAGTTGCTTGCGGATGGCTCCAATCATTTCCATCTGACAAACCAGATGTATGTACTCGAGCTTGTTCTCTTCAGTGATGGGTATGTTTTTTGTACATCTGGTTCCAGTTCCCTCACCTATGGTCATATACCATTCTAACAACAGGCCTCAATTTGCCAACACCGAGAAAGGCCTGTCCACAAGTGGCATGCTGCTCTGGCAGCTTCTTCTTTGAATGTTCATTGTACGTTTCTATCTGAATGTGACTCAAATTGATATCTTTCTCTATCTGCAAATAGAAGATTTTTTGATTGAATGCATATTTCGTCAAGGTCCCTAGAGTTTCTAGGCTTGAACTACAATACTAATCTTGATCTTCCCTCTGGAATTGAACCTGGAACATATATAAACATATTTAACCATATATTAGTGACAATCTCCTCTTCTGATATTATAAATGCAATAATTTTGAATGCCTCTTTTATAGAGGCATTAAAGTGGATTAAGTGAATCTGAAGCCCTCCAAGCACTCGTGATTGGTTTTCAGAAGGTTGTTTTGCAGCTTCTGACTGTCCTCATACACTGGCAAGTCAAGTTGATTGAAACAGGTATGAGCCGAAGGAAAATCTGTCACTTGACCTCTTGTCATGGTGTATCTGGAATTTCTGGACTCCATTCATACCCTCAAGGGCTGAAAAGCCTTGGAGTGGCACTTTCAATGTACCGGTCACGAACTGAAGGAACTTTGCCTTTTCAGCTAGGTTGAATTCATGTAGGGCTCTCCAGAACCATTGAATCTGGAGAGAGCTGTGCTGGTAATTGTAATACTCAGTGTTTGCTTTGAGATCATTGATGAAGATTGGGTAGGTCGAAAATGAGCAATTCAAGTTCCTGTTTGTTGAAAATACCCATCAGTTGGTTGGGAATGATGTCATAAAATTCTTCAAGGAAAGCATCCAGTTGCTTGCGGATGGCTCCAATCATTTTCATCTGACAAACCAGATGTATGTACTCAAGCTTGTCCTCTTCAGTGACGAGTATGTTTTTTGTCCATCTGGTACCAGTTCCCTCACCTCAGTCACTCCAACTCCTCGCACCTCTGCACTGAATGTCAAATCATATCCAATGCTAGAGATATGGTTTTTTTCAAGTAGGCGAGACTTTTGTAGAAAGTGTAATCCTCACTTTCCATATCTGTGTACTTGACCGGAATATCCAGAATATGCTTGTAGAAGGAACGAATAAAGTAGCACTCGTGAAGTTTGTTGTCATAGATTTCTTTTGCAATCACCCTCCCGATGAATTTGAAGTGGAGAAGATGACCCGGGTTGTAGTGCAATTAGGTATTTATAGTGTACATCACTTTGTCGCCCTCTGATGTAGTGAAAAATGCATGATCCGGGTTGAACATCTCCCTCTATATGATCATATACCATTCTAACAACAGGCCTCCAGCATCCCACCCTTCTTCCCCTTCGAAGACTATGTAGAAGCGGTTCTTCCATTCTTCAGGAGTACAATGGTGCAATTGGTGGGAGGAGTCCTCGAAGATAGATGCCTTCTTAATGTGCAAAGGAGTTCTTTGTGACGAACCGCCTCGTCAACATGCTCCAGCTAACTGCGGAAGTTACGTCGTTTCACATCAAAGTCCAACATGCGGGTATGATTGACCAAAACCGAGAAAGGCCTGTCCACAAGTGTCATGCTGCTCTGGCAGCTTCTTCTTTAAATGTTCATTGTATATCTCTATCTGAATGTGACTCAAATTGATATCTTCCTCTATCTGCAAATAGAAGATTTTGTGATTGAATGCATATTTCGTCGAGGTCCCTAGAATTTCTAGGCTTGAACTAGAATACTAATCTTGATCTTCCCTCTGGATTCAAACCTCAAACATATATAAACATATTTAAATATATATTAGTGACAATCAATCTTCTGATTTTTTAAATGCAATAATTTTGACTGCCTCTTTTTTAGAGGTATTGAAGTGGATTAAGCAAATCTGAAGCCCTTCAAGCACTCGTGATTGGCTTTCAGAAGGTTGTTTTGCAGCTTCTGACTGTCCTCATACACTGGCAAGTCTAGTTGATTGAAACAGGTATGAGCCGAAGGAAAATCTGTCACTTGACCTCTTGTCATGGTGTATCTGGAATTTCTGGACTCCATTCATACCCTCAAGGGCTGAAAAGCCTTGGAGTGGCACTTTCAATGTACCGGTCATGAACTGAAGGAACTTTGTCCTTTCAGCTAGGTTGAATTCATGTAGGGCTCTCCAGAACCATTGAATCTGGACGGAGCTGTGCTGGTGATTGTAATACTCAGTGTTTGCTTTGAGATCATTGATGAAGATTGGGTGGGTCGAAAATGAGCAATTCAAGTTCCGGTTTGTTGAAAATACCCATCAGTTGGTTGGGAATCGTGGGGTCCCATCTGACCGAATCCCAAAAGGTCGAAGAGTATACTTTCCCATATAGTCGAATCTCATCTAGCCGATGAGATTCGATCAATTGCGACAAACTACAACATTTTTCTATCAAATGGGATTCGACTGCTTGAGAATCGGTCAGATGGGAAAATCAAATTTTCGACCTTTTGCGACAGTTGAGATTTTCGGCCAAATGAGATTACTATTAAAACTTTTCGATCATTTGGGATTCGACCATTTGGGAAAGTTCAAGTTTTAGTGGCATGTCAAATGACCGATTCCCATTTGGCTGAAATTATTATTTTGTCACAAAAGATCGAAAATTGAAGATTCCCAAATGGTAGAATTGAAACTTGTATTTTCCCAAATGGTCGAATCCCAAATGATCGAAAAGTTTTAATAGTAATCTCATTTGGCCGAAAATCTCAGCTGTCGCAAAAGGTCGAAAATTTGATTTTCCCATCTGACCGATTCTCAAAAAGTCGAATCCCATTTGATAGAAAAATGTAGCAGTTCGTCGCAAATGGTCGAATCCTATTAGGTAGAAGAGTTTTATTTTCCCATATGGTCGAATCTCATCTAGCCGATGAGATTCGATCATTTGCGACAAACTAAAATATTTTTCTACCAAATGGGATTCGACTGTTTGAGAATCGGTCAGATGGGAAAATCAAATTTTCGACCTTTTGCGACAGTTGATATTTTCGGCCAAATGAGATTACTATTAAAACTTTTCGATCATTTGGGATTCGACCATTTGGGAAAGTACAAGTTTCAATTCTACCATTTGGGATTCTCCAATTTTCGATCTTTTGCGACGAAAAATATGATTTTCCCAACTGACCGATTCCTAAATGGTCGATTCCTATTTGGTAGAAAGGTTTTATAGTTTGTCGCGAATGATCAGATCGAAATCGGGATCTACTGATTGCGCTCACAATGTGTTGAATTGCGCCCAACTAAATGTAGAAGCCCGTAGCACTGACTAGAGGAAACTCTGACGGCTAGATTCGTAGTTCAGCTGCAGCAGGCCTTTGCTCCCGGCATCCTTCAGTCTCCCTTCTCGGCTTTAGGGGTTGAATTTTCTGGCGCTCTCTAAAAGTTGTTGAGTAGTTAATTTTGAATACTGAATAATTTATAAATTAAAAATTTTATTATATATATTTTAAAAGTAGGCTACTGTAGTCATTTTTAATGAGAATTTTGTTATGAAAATACTTAAATTCTGAATAAGACTATGAAAAATTTTAAATTTAAATCGAATAAATTTAATTTCAAATTCAATTGAAAGTTTTGAATTGAAAAATTAAGATTATAGGTCCTTATCATTAATAAAAAAAATTAAATTGAAATATCTTTTAGTAGAAATGTGTCTATTCTCCACTTGTGGGATGAAGTAATATATTTATTACTAGCTGGCCCGGTGAACTTCGTACCGCCAAATAGTTGATGCATCTCATGACAAACTTTAGCTGGATGCACACCTCAAAATCTATAACCCATACAAACAATCCTCAAATCCAGACCAACGTATAATTTTTATTGGACCAAATAAACAGTTCAGCATACTCTACCATGTGCGTGTACGATAAAATCATAACTGACAGATTAATTGATCACGCATATCATTAGCATATAATCGACGTTTCAATCACGCATATCACGCATTCAATCACGCATTTAAACATTTGAACATTAAATCATTTAAATATTTAAACATTTAAACATTAAGAGAAATGCCAAACCGTCGACTTGAATCTTAGACCTCACTTCGCACGGTCAATAAAAGAATAATCCAATAATTCATGTAGGGAATTAGAACTGTGTGTTTGAACTCAATGAGGCATTGCAGTATAAGTTATGTCTGTGCTACTATGAAACTCAAAACAGCTGTTATGTTTTCTCAATAAAGACATCTCTCAGCTTTTATTTTTAATCGCTAAATCAATATTCAATCTATCTTCTTCTCTTCTTCTCCTTCTTCTTCTTCTTCTTCTTATTATTATTTCTCTTCATCTTCTTTTTCTTCTTATTATTATTTCTCTTCATCTTCTTCTTCTTCAGCTCCTCCTCCTCCTCCTCCTCCTCCTACTCCTCCACCTCCTTCTACTCCTCCTCCTCTTTCCTCCTCATCCTCTTCCTAAGTCCCAACATACTGAAATCACACCACAGCCCAAACTACCGAGCCTAAAAACTTTAATTTTTGCACAACTTGTTTATGGTAGCCTCAAGACATCCACTAAGAAAGGATTTTTTCAATTTTCCCCCCTGATGAAGCTGGGGCCCCGCCAAAAATGTTACACACACACACACACACACACACACACACACACTTTGATAATAATCTCATGATTATTATACGTGTACAGAAAATTGAGAGAAACCTAGTATATCATCATAATGATTGTATCATTGAATTCTCTTCAGCTTGATCGATTTTAAAGCTACATTGAACTCAAAAAATAAGCGACTTGACACAATCATTGTACAATGGTGAGTATGCAATACATTGATTTCCATGATCAATGTACAGAGCTATTCTGAAGAATAATTAACATCTGGAGTGATCCGTGGTCTAGTGGATAGAGTGACACTCATATCATTTAGAGATCCGTCAATAGGGAACTAACTCGGGATAAATAAGTAATGTCAATAGGTTTTCAATTTTCGATAGGTTCAATTCTCTTAATCTTCAATAGGTTTTCAATACTCTTCAATAATTGAGAAAGCTCATTATGATTAGAAAAGAGAGCCAAACTCCAGCGCAATTTGAATGAGATTTGAGTCTTTCACGTTCCGTATTTTGTAAATGAGAGCTACTCCCACTATAGATGAAGTTCACGTATGTTAATTTCTATCATGTAACACAAGTTTGAAAATATTCTCAACTTCATATTTTCTGGTCAATGAATGTAATATAAATGAAATGCAATTTCTAAGAGATTTCTTCAATTTCTTTTGTGGAGGGTAAATTCTCCTAATTTCAGAAAACTTTCCTGGGCTCGAATAATTTTATTCTATTCAGACAATACCATCTAAATAGAGAATTCTTTCAAATTAAAGGATCTCAATCCGACTTGAAATGTAGACAATTTCACCTCTCACAAGTTCAATAATTTGTCTTCTACATTATATCAATCTTCAACGGCATTGATCAGCTTTAGAATCCAAGCCAGTTTTTATAATTCTTATTGATTACTGAATAATAATCACTGAGACTTCACTTGAAATGTTAACATGAGAGAAATTTCGTCAATTCTATGTATTTCAAAACAAACTTCTCAATTTGAACATAGCCTACTAATCCGAATAAAAAGAAGATTGCATATATACTCTAGAAATGATCTCTTAATATAATAGACAACTCCTGATACATCACACTATTATTATACAAGTAACTCAAGTATATCAAGCTCTTGATATTAGTACCAAGTTCTACAATTATAATAGAGTGTGAAGTTTTCTTGTTCCTCGAGAATTATTGAACTCTCGTTTTTATTAGTTTAATCACAATTGAAAGTTCATAATTTTACATAGTATGATCTATCAATACTGAGGGTTCCTCTTTTGTTAATTCTCCCCTATGTTTTCTTTCTCATACATAATTATTATCTATTTTAACTGAATACTCTCAGTAATACAACTTTATTACAATCATGTGAAACATTTGAAACTGTGGAAATTCCATATACATTCCTTACAGCTTATACAACAAAATTGTGTCAGAGTTTTTACAATTTGAGAACTTTTATATTGAAATGTACAGTGAACCATATCAAAAGTGAACTTAGCTAAATCCCGAGCTCGGAAACCGGCCCTTGAATAGAGAATTCTTTCAAATTTAAAGCTTTCAATCTGACTTGAAATGTAGACAATTCTACCTCTCACAAGTTCAATTATTGTTTTATACATTATATCAATCTCCAACTGCATTAATCAGCTTTAGAATTCAAGCAAGTTTGAAATAACTCTTATCGATTACAGAATAATGATATTATTGAGAGTTCACTTGAAGTGTTAACATGAAATAGATTTCGTCAATTCTATGAATTTCAAAACAAACTTCTCAATTTGAACATAGCCTACAACTTTACTAATCCGAATAAAAAGGGAGATTGCATATAGTATACTCAAGAAATGATCCCTTACTATAATAGACAACTCCTGATATATCACACTCTTATTATATCAAGTTCTACAATATCATAATACAGTGTGAAGTTTTCTTGTTCCTCGAGAATTATTGAAGAGTCTCGTTTTTATTATTTTGATTACAATTGAATGTTAATTCATTATTTTACATAGTATGAACTCATAATACAAAGCATTCCTCTTCTGTCAACTCTACCTTATGTTTTCCCTTTTGAAAATAATTATTATTTATTTTAAGTGAATACTCTCAGTAATATAACTTTATTACAATCAAGTGAAAAATCTGAAGCTGTGGAAATGCCATATTCATTCCTTGCAGCTTATACAATAATATATTGTGTCAGTGTTTCAATAATTTGAAAACTCTTATATTGAAATGAACAGTGAACTCAACACAATCTACAATAGCCACGTTGCTTCAAATTGTAGAGAGTTCTAGCTTCTCTTCCTTAGTTTTGCTGTAAACATCACGGGAGAGGTACGAGGTTTTTGAATCATTGTTATGTTTTTGAATAATAACACGTGGTGTGGAGAGTGCAGGGGATCCGTAATATAGATCTCGCAGAAGAAGGTACCACCGAATCAACGTTATATTAGTAGACAGAAGGTTGATCACTCACAGGTGTGAGATTCAAAGTGGTGGGGGGAACGCCAGCGTGACGTCACGTGTAGTAAATAAGTGATGAGTAACTACACTGAGCATACAGTTTATTCATTGTAGCTTCAAATACATCATCGTTCAACACCCTTACAATTCAGATAGAACATTGAAATTCTCTGTACTTATAGCGAATGAATCACCGATTCTAATAATAATGTAGATTAATATACATGAATTTGAAGTCAATTCAAATTGTATAAATAAAATAAAGTTGGAAGTTTTCCAAAATTTCAAAAAAGTGATATGAAGAAGTTAATAAGCTAGAAAATTCTAAATTTTTTGGGTAGGCAAGTTTTGTTAGCGAGAAAGTTGAATTTTGTATTCACTTGCATGAATGTACAAACTGAATGTATTTCTTCTTATTTCTTCGCTCCTCACTAGCAATTTTCATTCTCTCGTTCATGTAACTGGGTCTAATAAAAGTTCTTGTCCGCGCAAATTTTCGTAAGATTCTATCATTAACTTCTGGGAATGTTTTTTTTTTAAATGTTCACATATTTTCCAATCACTTGTTTTGTGTTTGAGACCGTATTTCCGTGAATTTTCATAAATATGTCATTCGCTTGTTGAATGATCCTTGAATTCATCAGTAGGACATGTTAAACCTCCTCTACTCAAGGCTTCAATCCAATTACTGTTCGAGTACATTGCTTCTTTGTACTAAGAATCAGCATCTTTATGAATTACATATCTCGCAACATATTTCAGGGCTTCTTCTTCTTGTGTGTTCAACAAGGTCCTTCATAATTTTATTCAAAACTGCAGCTTAAATGTTTGCCTTCATCGTATCTAGTTTCTTCTTCTGCTTCTTGGAAAGGAATTTTTAAAGCATTGTACTAGTCAGAAAATTTTATCCATCTTCTTCTACATCACTTCCAGTGGAAATAGAGGGAAGATTTGCCTCAATAATCAAACTTTTCAATCTATTTTTGAATTCCACTGGTGTTGGATGAGAGTATTGGTTTCCAATCCCCCTTATTCTTGAGAAGAAATTCTCCAACACATCATGATTCAGCTTATGGGTAAGGATGAATTCCAAACCATATGACTTTTGTAGATAATTGAAGAGTCCCTTCATAGATGATATTGTCATCAATATCCCTTTTTGGAATGGCATTGATGATTTTTTACTTCCCATCCTTATTTCAAAAATCAATTCTTCCATTCGATTCAATATGCATTCTTGCTCAGTCAACTCAACACCAGATGCACTATGCCACGGTTTTCTTCGATCATTCACAAATCTAGAAATCATCATATCAAAAAACTTATCAACCAATTCAAAAAAATCACTCCATTCAGGATTTTTTGAATGTTTCAATTTGAGGAGAGTTTCTGAATGGTGTGAAAATAATTGAACCGCCAAGCTGACCTTCTATCTCATATTTCCACAAACTTCCAAATGTAAATTCGTCAATTTTGGAGCTGGCTTCAGTCTATCTCCTTCTATGATGCTCTTGATATTATTTTTCTCCAACACTTGACCTTTGGGAAAATTTATTCCATGATCAAGGAAGTTGTTCCTGAGCAATTTCAGGAGATGTAACACATCATTAAATACCAATATATGATGAGAGGTGATTGATGGGTGATTGAAGAATTATTTTGCAATTGTCACATTCAATGAATTCCATAGACTTTGGTTCCCTCCGCCCATGTCATTCACTACACTAACAACTTTGAAGTCCGATTTTTGTAGTTCAGAAATAAATTCAAAAAGAATATATTTTGTCATTTTTTGATCAAATGCATAATATATTATTTGCTTCCATTTCCTATATAGACTATGCTACTGTTAAAGATTCTAAAATGTTTTGGGAGATAGTACGCAAACTGAAAGGAATTCAGTCAAAAAAATCCTAATATTAGTGCAGATGAGTGGATATATCATTTTAAACGGTTATACACACCTGAAAGATCAAGTGGACCAATAATGTATGCTGAACCACTTATCAATAGTGATGCGCTTGATAGGATAACTAGTTATGATGAGATAGATATATCCCTGAAAAGGCTTAAAAACGGAAAAGCGCCAGGAGAGGATAGGGTCCCTCCTGAATTTTACAAAAAATCACCATTAGAATTCAAGGATATATGTATTTATTCAAGGATGTATATATTTTTCAACAGAACTTATGATGAGTGTACGTCCCCTGAGCCTTTTAATAAATCAATAATATTTCCCTTACATAAAAAGGCGACACCAAGAATCCTAATAACTATAGAGCCATATCGTTCACAAATTCCGTTTATAAAGTATTTGTAGGAATACTATTAAAAAGATTGGAGGATTGGGTTAGAATGAGAAAAATTATCTCCGAGAATCAGGCGGGTTTTAGAGTAGGGTATTCTGCCGTAGATAACATTTTTGTCCTGCATAGCTTGATAAAATATTTCACTACTGTACAGCGTAAAAAAATATACTGTTTTTTCATTGACTTCCAAGCTGCTAATGACTATAGACAGAGAAGCACTGTTCTATAGACTTCTTGAGATAGGAATCTCCAGTAAATTCGTAGGAATGATTAGAGCTTTATATAGAAACGCGTCCTCCTCTGTATGGTGTGAAAACGGGTTAACAAGGAGTATTAGATTTGAGAGCGGATTAAAACAGGGCTGCCTACTCTCTCCAATTTTGTTCTCGATTTTCACGCATGATATTTGTGAATGTGTAGGTGGAGGATTGAGGGTGGGGAACTCTAAAATTAATTCCCTTCTTTATGCAGATGATTTAGTGATATTTTCTGATAATATTAGGGAGTTACAAAGTATGATAAATAGGCTGCAACAGTACTGTTTTCGATGGAACTTAGTATTAAACAAAGATAAATCTAAGATTATGGTTTTTAGGAAAGGAGGTAGATTAAGCCGAAATGAAAAATGGTACTATGGTGAGGATCCCATTCAAATTGTAAATGAGTATAAATATCTAAGGGTTACGTTCACTCCCACTTTGTCCCTCAGCAAACATTTTTCAAGTAAGCTAACATCAGCAAGATACGGTATTAATAGTTTATGGCGGAAGTTTATAGGCAGCGAAGATGTACCGTTATCCACTAAATGGCAAGTTTTCGAGACAGTGAGTAGAACAACTATCACGTATGCTGGTCAGGTGTAGGGGTATTAACGTAGGGAGGATGTAGAATGTTTCAATACATTTTTCATGAAACGAATGTTCGGGTTACCGCAGAATACGCCCAACTATATTCTATATTTAGAAAGCGGGAGGGATATTATGTGGCTACAGACCCTAAAAATGCATTTCAAATACATATTAAAAGCACTTGCATTACCTGACCATAGATTCCCTAAAATATTAACAAGCTTAGTGGTACAGAGTAATAGTGGCTGGTGTAGTGAATGGAACAATTATTTAATTAATTTAATGAGGGATGGGTGGACCCTATAACTCAGCCAAATCGGTGGGGGATGACATGCGACAATATAATTGATAAAATTCGCCGTAATGTACTGGGAACTTGGTGGGAGAAAGCTTCAAATTCTCAGTTTCATCAAATATATTATACGTTAAGAACCAATAACGCAGTTATGAAAGATTATTTAAACGACTCAAATAAAAGAAGGATGATTAGCATAATTTTCAGAGCGAGAGGATCATTATTACCCTTGAATTTTAGAGTAGATAGGGGGGACAGCTATATTTGTTCACTATGTAATAGTCAAGAAATTAAAGACATTTATCATTTTATAGGAAAATGTAAGGTGCTATCAGAGTACCGAGTAAAATGGTTTGGAAGCTCGGTGATAACGGATGAAATGGTCCAAGAGTATTTAAATGGTAAAAACTGGAAAGGTCTAGCGGGATATGTGAATGTAAAATTGAGATATAGAAAGCTCCTTGTGGTTGAGTTTAATTTCTAAAAATAGCTGTACTCTAATAATACTTGTGGATTATAGAAAATAAATATGTCAATGTAAATATTGTTCCCAAACCGAAAACTGTACATATAGCTCTGGACATGTATGATTGAGTTCATCGGTTTAATCGAAGATGATTATTTATTGTTCAAATGAGTTCAAATTATCATTGTATCACTTCATTTCATAAAGAATTATTTGTATGTTCAATTAATAAGTAAGAATAATTTACTTTGTATCAATGTGTAGTTCATCTCTAGGCCTATAATAATGATTCAGGTTTCTCAAATGAACTGAAAATGATAAGACTCCAAGCATAGATGGACTACTGTGCTATGAGTGAGTGATATTTAGTGCTAACTTCCCAGTTGCCTTATAAAGTTTATTGAGTGCTATCGCATGACATTGTGCAGCCCGTTCACTCTGTAGCCTACTGTGAGAACATTGACAAAAACTAGAAGATAAGGATGAGATATAGATTAAATAACTATCAACTCCGGCTGACGGCTTCGGCTATGCCTAAGAATTTTCGGATTATTATGAACTATGGTATTGATTGGTGACGAATGATATTGTATTTAATTTGATATTATTTTGTATTGTTTTTTGAAGTGAAAAATAAATTCTTTATCTATCTATCTATCTATCTATCTATCCTACATAGACTCCTTGCCATCACAACCTGAACTTTTGAGTGTGGTTAAAGAATTTGGTCTTCTCTTTTGTCATACACTACACGTGAATCTATACTCATCTCATCAAAGCTCAAGATAGTCAATTTCTCGATTGTCTCCTTAGCTTTCAATTTTGCTGTCATGAATGTGAGAACTTCTTTTAGAAGTCCTGGAAGACATTTAATATTCCTTGTCAACATTGATAAAGTTGACAGTCCTGGTAATGGTAAGTTCATTTTTAATTTTAGAAAATTGTATGCTCTCCTAGATAAAGAGCAAAGTGTTAATGCTGGAACAATATCACTCACAAGTCAGTATCAGAAGTCAGTATCTGTTGGAAAAAAAGGGATTGTGTTCCTTGTATGTTATTAAACAAAGCATATAACTTAGGTAATTCATTTTCTAACGCAGCACCGATGATAAATTTATGTAAGGTATGTAGAAGTATGATAAATCAGGCACCAACCGGGGGCACCAGAATACTGAGTGTAATTCATGGAAACGTACGTAAAATTATTTATTTATTTATACGTGGATACAATAACAAATCATATAAATATGATTGGGAAGGAACAACAGGCTTGGCCCAAAACTATTCCATTCCCAAATTTTGATTACATGTCCAAAAAATAGGTTATGTTTCTTCTGTAAGAAGTTCAAGCTCAACTTTCGTCCAAAAATGAATATGAGATGCAAATTTTAAATTTAGAAAAATTAAAACACCAAATTATAGTTAAATATTACACTTAATTATCACTGCACATTGAATTAATTAAGTTATTTTATGAATTTTGAAGCCAAAAATACACACAAATTCTCACTAAGAACAGCATTAAACCATGAAGACATATATTTTCTTCTTCTTCTTCTTCTTCATCTTCTTGTAAGTGTGTGCCAAGTTTTTTCGTGATCGGATATGGCATGTAAAATCTAGGGGCGCAGCTCATACATTCATGCCGGCTCAACTCAACAAATTCTGAGCGCAATCGGTAGAACCGGTTTTTCTATTTCCTTCTCCAGTTTCTCACTCGGCTATCGGTCTGATGGGATTCGATCATTTGCGACAAAATTCAAAACTTTTCTACCAAATGGGATTCGTCTTTTTGCGACAAACTACAAAACTTTTCGACCTAATAGGATTCGACCATTTGCGACGAACAGCAACATTTTTCTATCAAATGGGATTCGACTGTATGAGAATCGGTCAGATGGGAAAATCAAATTTTCGACCTTTTGCGACAGTTGAGATTTTCGGCCAAATGAGATTACTATTAAAACTTTTCGATCATTTGGGATTCGACCATTTGGGAAAGTACAAGTTTTAATTCTACCATTTGGGATTCTTCAATTTTCGATCTTTTGCAACAAAATAATAATTTCGGCCAAATGGGAATCAGTCATTTGACTTGCCACTAAACTTGAACTTTCCCAAATGGTCGAATCCCAAATGATCGAAAAGTTTTAATAGTAATCTCATTTGGCCGAAAATCTCAACTGTCGCAAAAGGTCGAAGATTTCATTTTCCCATCTGACCGATTCTCAAATAGTCGAATCCCATTTGATAGAAAAATGATGTAGTTCGTCGCAAATGATCGAATCTCATCGGCTAGATGGGATTCGACCATATGGGAAAGTATACTTTCGACCTTTTGGGATTCGACTATATGCGACTAAATACAAAACTCTTCTACCTAAAAGGATTCGACCATATGCGACGAACTACAACATTTTTCTATCAAATGGGATTCGACTGTTTGAGAATCGGTCAGATGGGAAAATCAAATTTTCGACCTTTTGCGACAGCTGAGATTTTCGGCCAAATGGGATTACTATTAAAACTTTTCGATCATTTGGGATTCAACCATTTGGGAAAGTACAAGTTTCAATTCTACCATTTGGGATTCTTCAATTTTCGATCTTTTGCGACAAAATAATAATTTCGGCCAAATGGGAATTGGTCATTTGGCATGCCACCTTGGGAATGATGTCATAAAATCCTTCGAGGAAAGCATCCATTTGCTTGCGGAAGGCTCCAGTCATTTTCATCTGACAAACCAGATGTATGTACTCGAGCTTGTTCTCTTCAGTGATGGGTATGTTTTTTGTCCATTTGGTTCCAGTTCCCTCACCACAGTCACTCCAACTCCCT
>NC_052511.1:52803704-52850026 GCF_014356525.2 Nilaparvata lugens | reverse complement strand
ATATTAAGCTTCAGAAAGTCGTTCATCATTTAAAGTTATTAAATAAATTCTAATCGGCAGTCCTAAAGAGATATGAAAGGTGATTCCGATAAAGTCTTTCCTGCACTTTCTGATCTCAATAAGATAATAGAGAATTATTTACCTGATCTGGAACTTCAATTTTAATAATCTGAATACTAAAGAAAACATTTAGTGAATGTTAATGTTAAAGTGATTATTAAAGAAACATTCATTCATTTTACATTCAGTGTATTAGGCCTATGTGGAAGACTATTTTAGCATACAGGAAATCAATGAGGCAAATAACAAAGACAGGCATATGACTGAAAAAAACTATGTTATTACAATAATATTCAAATTTTTGTCAAGATTAGTCCATTTTCTTCCTCCTGTACAAAATATTTCCAATGAGAAAGCAGCTTTCATCAACTGTAAAAAAATGCAAATCAGTTTAAGGATCTAATCAAGAATATATCGATTCATATATTAAGACCTTATAACGCGACTCGCTTTTGAGTAAGCAATAAAGTCGCGTTTTACGGTCTTTAGGCGCATGTTATACGAGCGCTAATGCCGCGGCGTTGGCAACGCTGAAAATGTATACAGCGTTGTTGGCGCGCACTATGAAAGTGTCATTGCGACGCTAAAACGCCGCGGCATTAGCGCCCGTACGAGAACATGGGCCGCCTTAGGGCCAAGACACATAAAACGTTTTTCAGGCATTTTTTACTGCCGGCGGACGAGTCGGCAGGGCAGGAATGTCTCCGATTGGATGATTATCAGCTGATTGGGTTGGCGTTCGGGAATCAGCTGATAAATCAGTCAATCGGAGACCTTCCTGTACTGCCGACTCGTAAGCCGCCAGCGCAAAAACGCCTATTATGGGATTGACTGTGATGTAATGTTTATATAATATATACTTTATTACTGACATCTTTGTAGGAGGTGAGGTTGAGTACAAAAACTCCATAAGGATTGATTTCAATGTCGACAGTGGCTCTGGCCATCATTATAAGCATACTCTGCTTGAACCATTGCGGCTTATCCATCCAGGGAAGATTTGCAAGAAATCTACGCAGTATTTCATTCTGCAACAAATTAACGCAAATATTCACAACAAAATACAAAATTATTCATGATCATTATTCATATGAAGTATCAATGATACTATTTCTATATTTCTTCTATTTTCTTTTAATTTTGAATCCATCTCATCTTCCATCATCATCATCATCATCATCAACTGTCAGCATCTGTTGAATGAGAAGCACTGTGGAATGCTGCTAGTTTCAAAACTGTTTATAATAATTTATTACTAGTGACCCCCTGGGTTGGAGAACTCGCTCAAGAACTGTTGTATTGTAATGTTTGAAACCAGCAACTATAAATTGTACAGAGTTGATGGAAATTATGAAAACAGCAAAATATTTCTGTTACAAGAATAATTCGACAGTAGGTTTCATTGAGGATCCTATTTGAAATGAAATAATATTACTCTGTCCCTTCAACATCTTTGATCATCATATGAATCCCAATTCATTTTTTTAAATGAGAAGGTGGTCATGTGATACATGATTTCGATACAGAGTTCCAAGAAAAAATAAATGGCGAAAACTGCACATTGATACATCAACCCGTATCATTTTCTTGATGTAAAAATTGTAAACTGTATGTTGGTAAAATCTGTCAGCGCGTGTGATAGCTCTCAAAAAGCTTCAGCTGCTGTTATGAATGAATGGAAAAACTGGTAATTGCATGCAATGAATTCACCAGCTGACTAAATAATAAATCATAAAAAAATTTTCTCATGCACTTTCAAATTTATTTTTATATCCTGAAAAATTTCGAAGGAGTGAGTCAATTTTGTTGTCCAACAACTTGACCTGTAAAAAGGTTCAAAGAATACGTGTCAAAATTTGAAGATGTTTGATCGATTCTTTCTAAAGTTATTGTAGAACATAATATGTTCTACAATAACTGTATATTATACAGACGGACAACGACTTTAGCCTTCAGCTAAGTCAAAAGTGAGAACTCGCCCAAAGCTCGTTCAATTAACCCAAATCTGGTCACTTATTGATGATCTGAACCTTATCACCCTCAAGACGGGCAAGGACGCACCCCTCTCCTAAATATCTCAAACTTGGTTCTAGCTGTCCCACAAATTATAAGGCACTCTCGCAGAAAAAGATCTTCAGCTGCTATTTTCAACACTGATGACCTTATTCTGGACCCTCCAAAAAATTGTTTTTGAACCCCCTCCCCAAAAAACTTTAAGGACGCAGTTTGCTGATTTATTTTCGGCAGATTGCATTGAAAATTGCTGATGTTATTATTGTGATATGGCAAGAGGAAAACCTTTTCAACTCTAATTTGAACCAATTTGTTTATTTTTATGAATCAGTTTATATTAGCCTATGTTCATCTGGAAGTTTCTAAATTCAAAGTTATCGTTCTATATTTGTCAATGAAAAAGAAAAAATAACAAGCAAGACAAAGTAATCACCTGGTTAGAAATGCGTTGACCACTGTAGTAGCAGAGGAGCATCAGTATATTGTTGCAGAAACATGATGCAGCATAATTCATGACAATCTTTGGATTATTTGCCTGAAAAAAAATCTGGTGTGGTACACTCACACAACTTTCCTTGCTCATATTTGAAACTACGATCAGACTTCTGTATATGTGTATATATAATTGTTTTCAGAGTACTTTCTCCTTTGTTTAAATTGTGAAATTCGATAATTTTTTTCAGTCGTCACTTTTTTAAAGTCGTCAAAACAGCTGTTCTACAGATGAAATATCTCGACTATGTGTTCTTTTTATGAACTGCGCTACCTACCTCATGCACAAGGAGGAGGTTACTAAGTCCATTTCTCAAGCATGGGTGGGCCCCCCCATTGGTTTCCCAGAAGGAGACTCATGCCAGTTGATAGAGCTGATAAATAACTATACAGGGTATGAATTTGAGAAAAATCGGTCAAGTTATTTTTGAGAAAATCGTGAAAAACATGGTTTTTTAGTAATTATCCGCTATTTTTCTCAAGAATATTACGGAGCTCCTGAAATTTTCCCAGAAATAAGACTAATGTCAGTTGTTAGGGCTTATGAATAGCTATCCATGGTATAAATTTGAAGAAAATCGTTAGAGCCGTTTTCGAGAAAACCGTGAAAAACATGGTTTTTTGGTAATTATCCGCCATTTTTCTCGAGAATATTACGCAGCTCCTGCAATTTTCCCAGAAATCAGACTCATGTCAGTTGATAGGGCTTATAAATAGCTATCCATGGTATAAATTTGAAGAAAATCGTTAGAGCCGTTTTAGAGAAAACCGTAAAAAACATGGTTTTTTAGTAATTATCCGTCATTTTTCTCGAGAATATTACGCAGCTCCTGCAATTTTCCCAGAAATGAGACTCATGTCAGTTGATAGGGCTTATAAATAGCTATCCATGGTATAAATTTGAAGAAAATCGTTAGAGCCGTTTTTGAGAAAATCGTGAAAAACATAGTTTTTTTAGTAATTATCCGCCATTTTTCCGCCATCTTGAATTGAATTTTATTGAATTTCTTATTGTCGGGTCCTCATGGTATAAGCACCTTAAGTTTGAAATTTCAAGTCAATCGGTTAATTAGGAATGGAGTTATTGTGTTCACAGACACACACACACACACGCGCGCACACACACACACAAACACACACACACACACACACACACACACACACACACACACAAACACACACACACACACCACACACACACACACAGCACATATTACGCTTAAACTAGGTATGTTTTTTATTCGTTTTCAAGCTAGTTTGGCAGTCCAAGTAATTTACAAGCTTGAATTATAAATCATATCAGGGTACCGCTATCGATGATTCAATTTGAACACTCATTAACACATAGAATAAGCCTTATCTCATGTAAGTAATAGCAAAAAAGACTAGGCCCAATCTCATGGTGAAGCAGTAGTTTTTGCTACTACATTTTATAAAATTATACTTCTATACAGTGAAGTTTTTATAACATATAGGTTACGATACACAATCTTCCGGGCGGAGGGGTCTATTTATATATATTTATATATCTATTTATAGATCAGGTGCTGTGGTGCTGACTATTTAACGCGAATCTCACTACTAAAGTATTTCTAATACATATTATTCACCTGCAACATCAAATAGATATTGAAGCAAGTATCAATAGCAATTAGCAAACTCGTCATCAATATCCCATATCCAGAGATCATTGCACAGTCCTTGAGGGTCCTGAAAATTTAGAAAATAAGAATTGAACAAATTAGAAATTTCATTACTATCATGTTAGTCCAGTCAAACAGCCCCGAAAGAGTTTTTCTCGAGGCTATGTATTTTGAGGCGCTGAATTCGAATCTGAAATTTGCTGACACGCCAGAGGGCAGCTTCACCCCCAAAAACCCCCAAAACCCCCAAAAAACCCCAAAATTTCGGACTTTTTCCAATTTTCCCATTTTATCTCGTGAACCTTGAGTTTCTCAAGAAAAATCTTCCCCGACAAAATTGAAGAGAATAAGATTTCCAATAAATTGAGTAGTCGCGCAGGATTCTACCATTTTTGGTTCCAGAGCTACAAATTTTCAAAAAATGGGTATTTTTTAAGGGTTTCAAAATTTGCAAATTTACCACTTCTACCCTATACAAGATGGATATTTTCCTAGTATAGATAAAAATCACACATCACGTGAAAGAACAATTCATTATGAACAGGATACCTTAGAAATTTCGAATTTAGTAGTGGTGGGAGGGTGGATATACCCAAACTAAAAATCATGTCCTACAGCCAAAATACAAATTTTCATTATAATACCTTTTCAAGGCCTTCCTAACCAAAAATACATATTTCGGCTGAAATCATCTCACGCGGCCTTTTTTCTATGAGAATCAACCGTTGGAAACATTTATTTCAGTATTTCGTAGTGGGGGCACGTCATTAATTGACCCACCACCATCACCTCCACTATAACGCATAAGTTCAAAAAAATATAGTGAAATAAGTAAATAGTTGATAATATTACGAAATATCTATTACAGTAGATAGATAGATAAATTGAATACTATTACCGATTAAGGTTCTGGTGGTACTGCACTATTAGCCTGAAATCTTTGCGGAGTCTCTCCATATCAACATCACTCATTTCATTTGTTTTTTCCTATTCAATTCTACCACTCTCACCAAAACCTGGATAATCCTTCCCAATTTCCTCAAAAAGTATGTAGATCGTCTCAAATCTGTCATATTTTTATTTACGCCTAGCAAAAGTGAAACATATCCACTGAACGCTTCCAGAGCGAGAAAAACTATGAGAAAACTGTGTAAAACGAAGATGTAGATCACAAAAGAGTTTCCCTCTATGTCAGGAGGAATGAAAGATACCAAAGGAGTAGGAGAGCCTCTTGGATCGTCTTCCAGGCTGGCTCCCAAAAGTTCCAGAAATAAGTACCTCACAACAAACCCCGAAAACGCGACATAAATCAAGGCGATTATGGTCTGACTCGAAGATTGCAAATTATTCCTTTTCTCATCGTAGTGCTTTTTTATCTTCTTCCATTTTTTTGCTCCTCTCAAATCAAACTGTGAACCATTATCGATCAGATACTCTTCCTCTATTAGTTACTCATTCGCATACTGTCTTCTGGGTTGAGAAACCGTTTTATAATACAGGAGAACATTGTGAGAACTGTGAGGATGTCTTTCATGGCTAGGAAACATTTTTCGAAGTTGTCGGCTTCGTTGACGAAAACCATTGATAGATTTGAGAGTACTAGGAGAGCTGTGATTAATCCCATTATGAAGGGAAGTGGGCTGCCAGTGTCGTATCTTAGCAGATTGATGTATCTGCGCATTAGGTGTGTGCTTTTCATCCAAATCTGTAAAAACCAGATTAATCTATTTAAACTTTAGAGACATAAATCCATTTTTTTAATTTTTTAATAATAAAACACGCTTGCGAGAATCCATTATTATAGTCCAGTTAATATAAAAAAGGTGGCGTGTTTGCAATTTATATTGCAGTTCTGATTTCTCAATATATTATTTGGATACATGAGAGAAGTCCAGAACCAATTTCTTCATGCAAAATTTTCTTTTGCAAGATACAGAGTGGCCCAAAAACCTCGTATTTTCGGTTCATTTTCCAGTTTCCAGCTATTTCTGCCAAATCCAGTGATCGGAAAGAAAAATTTGCTCTCGCCTTTTAGATTATAAAATTCTGGATAAAATGAGATCATTCGGAACTCTTTATCTCCAATAAATACAGAGTAATGATTTTTCAAAAATGAGTGAAATTTAAAGAAAAAATCAATTCTGATGAATTTCAGTTATTGATCAACTAGTCCAGGCGCAAATGTCATGAAAAAGGCACTCACGGTCTTTTTTGAGTAACAGACACGGAAGATGCCTCAATAATTTCTTCGTTAGATCTAGCATAATAAGGATCGTGATGATGATGATGATAAGTCGAAATCACATGCAAACACCTCAAAAACAAGATGGCCGCCAAAATGTTTAGGGTTTTGCTATATCGCTTTTATTTGAATAACCGTTTAAAATATTCAACCGTTTTTTGACAAAAAATATTTGAAATGACCTTCATAAGGCCAAAAACGTTTTTTTTAATTTATTTTCATTAGGCCTATATAACTTTTTTGTGCAAGAAATACAAAGAAATTTTTAATCTATGAAATTTAGATCGTTTCTTCAGCTTTAAAACGATATGTTTTTATACTTACAACACATCTTGATGTGTTGTACGTCAACAAATATGTGTTCTCCATCCAGCGCCCTCAAAAGAAAACTCTGCATGATTTCTGGTGCGTTTTTCTACACGCCTACGTTTTAGAAGGAAATTTTATGAAACAAAATTTGTAGAGGAAGATTATTAAAATATTTTCGTTCAAAAAACGGTTGAATATCTTGAACGGTTATTTAAATGCAAGCTACATAGCAAAACCCTAAATATTTTGGCGGCCATCTTGTTTTCGAGATGTTTGCCTGTGATTTCTACTTATCATCATCACGATCCTTAGTATGCTAGATCTAACGAGGAAATTGAGACATCTTCCACGGCTGGTACTCAAAAATGACCACGGAATGACATTTGCGCTCAGACTAAACAATATCTTCCGATTGTTACCATTTAGATGTATACCTATTTTTTACCATAGGTAATTCAAGATCCCTGTGGGCGTATTTTTGTGCTGTACAATCTGAGATCAGGTAGAGCGCTCTATCACTATAGATTTTCAGGTACACCTGATAACAATGCTCCTTGAATTGTGAAAAACACCTAATTTTCAGCTTCAACCATCATCACCAACTACTTTGTCCTCACATTGATATTTCGCACAATGATATAAGCTTATGAGATTATGTTCTTCGAGAATCACCTGTTAGATGCACTTCATTTCAGTATTTCCTAGAGGAGATGCGCGCATAAGGACTAAGGAGACCTCAAGGATCAAATTTTCAAACACTTATAACTTTTGACACAATATGCTCACATTTCATCGTACAACACTTCATTCTACTCGGCTCGTCAAGGCGGTTCAAAATCATGCATCATAGATCAAATTCGGTCGAAAATGGAAAATCTATTGTTGAGTGTACTTAAGCCCGCATATTCCAATACACAAAAAATGGCCAATATTCAAAGCTATTATATGTATCTCGGTAACCCGTTATTATAAAAAAATTAATTGATTTTGAAATGTATAATAGAATCTTGTATTTCATTTTCTATAAACGTTTTATGGAAAAATATGTTCGTGAAGTATGATTCGATTGTTGAAAAAAAATAGGAAATTGTAGATATTTTTCTCATATTAACGGTTTTGGCAGCTCTAGCTATGATAGGGAAAGGTGATTCAAGATGGAATTAGGCAACTGAGGTCGTAGAGGATTAATTTATCTACAATTTGGAATTAATCTTGAGTTTCTATGATGTATCAGACTCGTTTTAGAAAGTTTTCTTGATTAACAGTAAAATCACGAAAAAATGTATTTTTTTAAATCTTCGTACTACCGGTATAACTCTCAAATGGTATTGGAATCGAAAGTATTATTTATTGGAGTGGGAAAAGGGGAAAAAGTTTCACATTCCCACTAGATTTAGAAATTTTATCAGAACTATTTCATAAGATATGCAGCTTTGAATGTAGAAATTGTCCATTTTTTATGTATTGAAATATGGACTTAAATTTCTCAGCAATAAATTTTAATTTTTTCGACCGAATTCGGTCAAATGATATTGATGCATGATATTGGACCGCCTTGACGAGCCGAGAAGAATGAAGTGTAGTACGATGGAATCTGAGCATTATGTCAAAAGTTACAATTCAATATTGACAAATATATACTGTATTACAATATAAATACTGCAAACACCAATTTATATAGTGACTGGACTATTGTAAATGATATTAAATTACCTACGGTATAACATGATCTATATAGCCTATGTGACTGTTATCGATTGTGCTTAATTACAGGCTCACATTTGCAAATTCTAGTATACAGTAGGTAGGTCTATTCTAGTTTGTTAGTAACAAAAATGATTGGAGTTGCGGTCTCTTCCAAATAGTTTCAAGGCTTTTTAACAGAGAAATGAGCAGCTATATAAGTCTCATATAGTAGCATTGACTGATAAAAAAATTCATCATCCATGTGGAAAATGAATCATTATTCACATTAATTTCGTCATTATTTTAAATTCATTATTTATTATACATTTCTATGTTGTGTCTCAGTCTAATATTCAAATAAATTTGAGTTTCTTTTTTCAAAAAGCTTTAACTATGTTGATTCTGCCATCCGTCTATGTGATTGGTCTGCTTCTCTAAACGAATGTATATTGCATCATTAGGCCTATAAAGGAGAGTTGGCTACTAACACTGAAGTCTATGATCATAACACGAGGCATAGAAATGACAAAAGAACTGAATACCAACCTGAAGTATGCACGATCTCAAAAAGCTTGATTTTTTACAGGAGTAAAATTATTAATTTATTGTCATTACCTATTAAAAGCCTTTCTTGTATGGGTTTCAAATAAACTGTTGAATTTATTCTGCAGTAAGAATGTATTTTAACAGTGGCAGAATTAAATGAAATTGTTTTTTGTATTTATGTGATAAATATTGGTATTTCAACTGACTTTGTTCTGTAGAATTGTGTTGTTTTTCTTCAAAACTGTATTTGTATGCTTGAATTTTTTAGGATGACGTTGACCATGCATTTATTTTTGAATAGTGTCCTATGTCAGTAAAGCAATTTCTATTTCTATAGAAAACATTCTTATGATTACTACAATCATATTAACTTACCATATTGTTTTCTCTGTGAGATTGACTCGATTCTTCAATATTTTCTCAGATTATTAACATTTGACTTTAAGGACCGGTACCTATATCTGCGAAGTGAGAATATTTTTTAATAATATATTATTAACTTACCAATCCCATTTTTTTTGAATCTAGGAGAAAAGTTTAGAAATGAAATGGATGAAGGCAAAAGAATGAAATATAAAGTAAAAGCTCAAATTAGAAATTTCAATATCATAAAGCTTTCTAGCATTAAGCTACTATCATTCTGTGGACTTTTATTATACGAAGTGGAGGACTTTCTTTTGTATAGAATACCAAATTTTGGTAGAAGCTATGAAAAAAGCAGTTATTGAAGTTTCAATTCAATTAGTATTAAACTATGCGTTTTGGATCGAAATTTTTTGTAAAGCTATCACGTATTAAAATAGATCTAAATTATCCTGGATATCTACAATATTAAATTCATTCATATAAATATATAATATAATTCTAGGTTTCAGTTCTATTTCTCTAAAAGTAATTTTTAAAATATTGAGGAAGTAGAACAACATTAGGCCTACAACTGATAATATAACAAATAACAATATAAAGCACACATAAAACTATTTTTCCATTGATAGTAAAAGCTGTTTGTTGCTGAGTAAAGTAGTATAACAGATATACGTAGGTCTAGTATCCAGTTGTACTGTAACCTATATAGAGTCATTCTTTGTAGAATATATAATATATGTATGTTGTTGTACAGCACTTTCATTCTAAGAATGTAATATTTTTATAGAAAATTGAAACAATACCGGGTTTGTGGTCTATATTCTCACGGTCAACGGTCTATGAAACATCCCTACCGTGATATGAGTTCAAATATATTTCATCATCAATTTTAGTATGACAAATTTATTGTAGTTCCTATCTTTCTTTAATTTAGTGAATTTTCCATTTTAGATTAGGCTTAGCCTATACTATATTATATTATACTATAATGTATTAGAATTATAATTTTTGGTTGTGTCAAGAGGGCTATTATTGGAAGTATCTCTTCCTGGTGCCTTCATATTGTAATGTAAATAAATAAATAAATATTATCTACGTAAAGCTGAAAATACAAGACAGATTGTAAAAAAAGGATTAAGCTAGCAAATAATCCTTATAAACTGCTTTCTAGGCATACACACCTTCTGCCTGAGCTTCAAAGTTCGAATAATACTTCCAGACTTCATCCCCAATAATCTTACTGGCTGAAACAATAACAATAATCTCTTTTCTCCCTTCATATTTTTGGCTAATGATAGGTAATTACACATGATAGGTGCTGAGGTATAATTAGCAAGTACCGTATTCTGTACTGATCAGTGAGCACCGAAAATAATTATACAAAAACGTTACTAGAAAAGAGATTATTGTTCTAGAGTCATGATTATAGCTCTAAATACTGTAATTCAGAAAAAAATATTTTAGATGTCTCCTGATTATTATAGATAAGTGCTACAATCAGTCAGAAAATCATGAATTATTATGGATAGTTTATCTACCCCTTCCATTATAAGTCATTATTAATAGTGACTTATAATGGTGCAAGGCAGATAACGTTTTTGCATCTTTTCATAACTTTTCTTCCTTCTATCTTGATAGGGAGCTAGTTTGGGATAACTTTCTTCATCTTTAACATAAAGATACTTACATAAATATGTTAAAGTGGAGGTGTGCTACCCACTTTTAAATGTAGATTCTATTTTTCAGTAAGTTGAATGTATTAATTTGAATAATAAAATAAATAATAGATTGTACTTGATGTAGTGTATCGAGTATATTAATGTCGATTTTTCAAATCACTTATGAAATTATTTATATGTGTATTCTAGTAAGCATGGCCATTAGTCATTGTTAGTTCATTCTCCAAGGACAGCAATATATTATTTCTTACTATGGTTACAACTTAAAAAGTGAAAACATACCATTGGAAATGAGATGCTAAGATAGTGTAGGGAGAAGTCATTGGAGAGACTACTTTGGTTAGGAGGTAAGCTTTATGGATTACTGTATAAGTTCAATGGTAGCAGAAACATTAATATAGGACGTTTGAATAGATTTATTTCATGAATGTACAACCGCAGATGGAGCTGTTAGTATAGGCTATGTGGTACAAGTTACTAACGTAACTTATCTGTACCGGTACCTGTTAAATTATACTGTTACTCACACAGCATTAACAGCTTTAGAGTTATCAGCCACTTCACTCCCGTGTTATCGGATGGACACGTTTAATAGTTGGTCTCTGCTGATATATAACAGTCGTGAGGCCCATTGACGGCTAGAATAATAATATACTCAGGCGAGGAGGAGCTTCCGTCAGGTTCTCACCACCAATAAAGGCATACACATATTATTAACATTACATGTTACATATTATTAACATTTTTCATATCACAAATACTATAGTTACCCTAATATAAAAAATAAATCATTCCATAATAGATGATTTTGCACCATGAATAGACGTTTTTCAGTGCTCATAAGATTTCAAAGAAATTTATTTAAAACTTATTCAACTCTCCTCCACTACTGTTCTCACTCAATCCCTTCAATGGATGTGTCTTGTTCCTTCCAGCCCACACACTGAAGCCCAAATCATTCCATTAGGAAGTGCAGATCGAAGTAGTGCAAGAAGAAATGTCGTTATGGCTGGTGCTCAAAACGACATTTCTTCTTGGTTTCAGGCAAACTACTTCTTATTGAATCGAAAAAAAGCCAAGTCAATTATTTTTAATTTCAAAAATATAAAAGATGAAATCACCTCAGCTACGCTACTTGGTATTGTTCTCGTTACAAAACTAACATGGACATGCCACATTGACTGGTTACTGTATGTGGTCGGCTCAGTAGAGTGGTTTTTCTTATAAGACGTCTGAAAACTCTTGATCCTCAGCAATATTTGAGGACGTCCTACTTCGGGTTTTTCCAGAGTTTGATTCAATATGGGCTTATCCTATGGGGCGGAGCAGCCAGTACTAGTAGGGTGCTGCTTCTTCAGGAAAAAGTAGTAGCTTATGGCCAATGCTGACTACCTCGCTCATTGTCGTCCAATATTTGTCTCGATGGAGGTTAAGACTGTGTTCAGCCTGTACGTCAAGCAACTCCTAGTCAGGGTCTGGATGTTCTTGAATGTACGTCTGAGATACACAGGCATTTCACCAGACAAGCATGTCATCTGAATGTTTCTTTTGTCAGGCTAAAAAAACTTCAAGGCCATTATAGAATATTATCAATCAAGGCATTCAATAAGCTGCCTGTTAGTGTGTGAAATATGAATCAAGCCCGTTATAAAACACGAGTTGAAAAGCTGCTAACAGAGAACCCATTATATAATGTGAAAGAATCATTCAATTTGCCCGTCGATGTAATAAATACTTATTTGAGTGATGATTATATGTGTATGAATTGGCTCAGTTTAGTTTTATATGATATTATTATTGGCGACACCTAATGTACATTGAAATGTATTTATTGGTGGATTAACATATTCTATCCTATTCTATTCCCTTAAGTTCATTTTGTTCCTATGTGACAAAGCATTTCCACACTTATGTTTATATAGTAACTTTTTCTATTAAATAGAATAAAATTTTTATACATAAATCGGTTTCTGCAGCTTGGAAGTTCTTTGGATATTCTACTGTAATAACCTGTACCTACTGATAATCCCAGATGGTTTGTAATAATTAAAAATTATTTGCATTTGGAAGAAACTCTGCTGGTTTAAGAGTGTAAATACTGTATTTACATAATATTACATACTTATGAAAATGTGATTTCCAATTAAGATTAAATAGTATATTTTTCTGATTACGATAGTAATTTTTGTTTCAAGTCCTAGAAGTAAAAAAAACGCGTGTATACTATACTTACTTATACTATACTACTCTCGTATGGGAGAGACTTGATATTGTGTTTTTGTTGTACGATAGTAAAAATTGATTGAATTTATGAATGTGTACGTTTTTGTATAATTATTTTCTTCAGTTCCCATGAGTTTTCATGAAACAGGTTTCTGGTAGATTACGGTATCAATTCAATAATACCATAGAGAAACAATAGTGTAAAACTTATGCTATTGTTTCTCTATGATAATACCCTACCAATTTTATTAAAAAAAAGGATCAAAATTGAAATAGATTTCAAACCTTTTCGATTTATAGTGAGATTCACTTTAAACTGGTTTCTACATCACATGTAGATGTTATGATGAATATTGATTTTATTAATAAGAAATGCTGATAATCAAAAGTGAATTTCATTATAGGTAGGTGTTCTGAGAGCCAGCAATCATTTTAAGTAGGACCTATAGGCCTACTAGTGAAATTTGATACTATACTAGCAGTGCACCCGTGCTTCGCTACAGAAAATGAAAGATAAAATTATTTTTGTGGAACATTTATAATCTAAATCCTACCAAAATTGTTATAAACGTTTTTGAGATTAGGCTACAACTTGGCATGAAAATTATTGATTCAAATCATTCGAATAATTAATTGATGTGTTGGAAATGCTCTGTAGAATAGTAGTCTAATTGCAGCGAATTTTGTAGAATATTGGGCGGGCTTAAGAGTCGACCTCGACTTTATTCATTGGTAATTAATATTTTCCATTTACAGTAATCAAATTAGCAGTGATCATGCTATTTTTGTTTTTGCTTGATACAATTGAAGATTAAATTTAAAATTGAGTTGATTCGGAATTTGATGACTGGTATATCCATGGATCTCTTGCTTATTCTGGATTTTTTGGCATAGCATGTCACTTACTTTTCGTTTCACTTTCCAAAAGAGTAAAAGCAGCCAAGCCACTGATTCTTTCTTCCATGGAAGTCCATTCATACATAAGAGTCCATTCATAATAGTTAGTATAACATTTATTGTGGCTGATTTCTCATTTCCTAAACTTTACTATCATAAATATTAAAGTGGGATCATTTCAATGTGAATTTTGCATAAATCTGGATAGAGTTTATTCAATCACTTTGATTATTGACTACCATTATATGATTTCTTTCTTTTATCTTAGCTTCAAACCAAAAGCTTAGGGATGAAAATTTGGGTGTAAACTAACATGTAACTCAATTCAATTTCTATCTAAATTGGCAACTTTAGTATTTACTTATGATCTATCAATATCAATAGGTTTGTCTACAGTAACTTTATTAGTAATATAGTTACTGTAGGTTTGTCTTGTGTCATGTAATCTATACTTATAAAATTCGGGTCGCCGGAGTTCCGCATGCACTGAAAGCCGCCACTCTCAGAAAAATCTGGTGTGGCGCACTCACACAACTTTCCTTGCCGTTATGAAAATTGATCACCTGACGCAAGTGTTCCCGCGCATCTCAAGTCTACTATTCAAAGATTTGAGCGAGCTGGTGACAGGGCAATAACGCTGGAGACACACGAGGTTTGCTATCTCTCATAGTGAATCATTTAATAGAATCAACAGTTGCCAACAGTTTGCAATAATTGGATAATCACATTCTCTCGAATTTCGAGCTTATTTTCAATTTTAGGTGAAAATGTTACTGAACATTAATTGTAGAGATTCTCATGCTCAATCTTTTCCACACAAAATTTTTTGTTTAAATTGTATCTGAAGCCTGATAATTGAGAATCTAAAATCAAACTTTGCATAGATGGGGCGGAGCTCCTGAAATTTTTCTGATATAGGACTTGTGGCAGTTGATAGAGCTTATCGATGACTATTCTAAGTATAACTTTAATAGAAATCGTTGGAGCCGTTTTCGAGAAAATCGCGAAAAACCCTGTTTTTGTGTCGGATCCTTATAGTGTAAGGACCTTAAGTTCCAAATTTCAAGTCATTCCGTTAATTGGGAGATGAGATATCGTGTACACAGACGCACATACACTCATATATATATATATATATATATATATTATATATATATATACACACACACACATACAGACCAATACCCAAAAACCATTTTTTTGGACTCAGGGGACCTTGAAACGCATAGAAATTAAGAAATTGGGGTACCCTAATTTTTTTCGGAAAGCAATATGATGAGTCTCGTGGCAGGTTGGGTCGTAAAGCCAACCTAACTTGAATGGACTGTATGGTGTGAGAAACAGAATTTGATAAAAGAACTAACACTTGTCTAGTTCTTACACCACAGACCCAACTAAGTGCCAAATTGAAATTACAACTGTTATACAAATTGTAATTAACTCTGGAAGCTAGAATGTTTGAAAAGAAATGTAACTGTAACCTAAAAAATGTAATAGTTCTAAGTTGATACCTGTGATAATGATTTTCTAAATACACTTTCACTGATTCCTTAAATTATTTTTCCTGAAAAAATGACAAAAAGGGTAGGAATATTACACAATATTGATGATTACAATCAACCATGGATCATCAATAAATTCAGAATAACTCAACAAATCATAAACAATCTTCGTATGACGTGAGAGTAACCAGAAGCAACTTGGCTATGTGTAGAACAGAGCAAAGACAGCTATACTGTCTGATTTCATATGATTGATAATTAATGTGAAAAACGTTGAAATTCCTAGAATCATACATATACAGAATTACTAAAATGTGACTTCAAATACTTGAAGTGGCAAAATTGTTGCACAACAGACTTCAATGTGTGGTAAAGGAGAAAGAGCTCTAAAAAAAAAGTGTAAGTAGAAGTTTCAATGTAACAAATAAGTAGCAATTATAAACAGAATTAAAATATGAATATTAGAAATACCTCTGTGTAAAATGGGCCAAAGAATAAATCTAAAATATTGAAAGTGACAAAAATTCATCTGATAAACAATTGTTGCAAGTCAGGCCATCTAACTTGTTCCCGGGAGGGCACATGAGACACACACCAGTGACTTGGACCTGGGCAGGCAGCGGGCACCTTGGATGCAATCAGTGAGAGAAGGGGAGACCAATGAGAAGGACACCAAAGACTGATGGAGCAGAACTCCGACGACCGAAGAGATGAGCTCCATCGACCGAAGAGAAGAGCACCGAAGACTGATGAATGACCTCAGAGTGGATACACAGAATCCAGGGTGGACCAACACACAGTATTTGTAATTGTAGATGGAATGGCACGGTGCCAGAGTTCAGAACATATGCAAAATGTGAGGTAGTGGTTGCAGTTAGCACAAACTAGAAATGTCTCCATCACAATTGTGAAAATAATTTGAATTGAATTGATACAGTTGAAAACAATTTGAAACAGAAAGTTCTGAACACATTTGATAAGCCAGATCACTGGATGCACACAGAAATTGCACAGGGGCAAGAATAGAGTTTATGAAAACTTGAGTTTGGCAGCAAGGCTACTTTTCTGAGATTGGTTGTGAATTGAACTGGGTTAGTATATACCCACAAGATCTAGAATCTTTGAAATAGTAGAGCGGCAGATCTTCAATCCTGATGCTGAATGTGGCAGACACGGTGTCCTGATGCAGAGAGAAGTATTGTGGCCTTCAAGTCACTGTGACTTGTAACCAAACCAATCAGACAAAGTGCCAAGAGAGAAAAAATTGAACTTACATTAAAATAGTCACGAATACAATTTTTTAGTGTTCATAATAATTTATGACGGCAGGAAACATTTGAATTTGAAGATGAAGTTTGTGGAAAATTAGTTCTGCATTTTTAAAGTTGAACACAAGGTGACGCAGCACTAATAGGTTAGCTTTAGGAACGACGAAGAAATTTTGAACAGAAAAAATCTTGAACAGAAAAAATCCCACAGAGAAACTTATTTGCACATAATGAATAGGAGAACTTGGAGAACACTTAAAAACATTAATTTTAGGTGAAAAGATAAAATTGCTACATATTTGAAGAAAATGAAAAAGTGATGCCTGAGCAGGCAAATTTCTTGGGAAGTGAAGAATGGAAGTGTCTATCGATTGTACCCACCAAAGGCCGATTGAGGTATTGAAAATAGAAATGACACAGAACCAATGCAAAATGGCTCGAATAATTGCAGAATATGACAAAAACTGCAATATAAAGACAATATGAGATGAACAACAATACAAAGCGAGTGTTGCAATGACAAGCAACAACTATTAGACAATATGATAACTAGTAAATACACAAAAGAAAATGCAGAGTGCTGGACAAAGGACCAACAAAATCAATCCTCAAATTTGGGTAGGGGAGCAATGCTCAAAATGGCACGTATGAATCTACCATGACTAGTCTGGACAGTAACAACTCTAACTTTTTGATCACAACCTGGGTGTACATCAATGACTCTAACACGTTTCCAGGAGGCAGGGGGTGTATTCATATCCTTCATTAGTACAATGGTGTCAACAGTGATGCTCAGAGATTCTGAAGTCTATTTGTTCTTTTTTTGTAAGGTGACAAGATATTCCTTAGACCATCTTTTCTTTTTTACTGTATTTGATTTTTGCTGTAGAGATGTCACTATTAGTGGCAAAGATTGAAATAGGTTCTTCAGTAGCGACAAAATTGCAGGCAGGAATGGAACCCCAAGCTACCCAACCTAAACATGTGTTCTGCAAGACACAATTATTAGACAACATTAATTGACCTGGAACCATAATTGATGCATAAATGTCTACACTCAACAAAATATCAACACCAGTAAGTTGACAGAAAGATGGATCAGCAAGTTTCAAATTAGATGGAATGTTAAATTTTTCAATATCAAGTCCTGGCAGTGGATGCTAGGCGTGATTTTCTCAGTTATGATACATTTAATAGAACAAGACCAAGTGCGATCTGTAGAAAAAATATTCAAAAGATGAAACATCCATGAGAGTAGAATTGCTGCCAGAAACGGTATGCACAATACTACCAGAACAGGTTGATGGCAATTGCAAACGAAGCGCAAGATTGTGCAAAACAAAACAACTGTCAGATCCACTATCCAACAAGGCACGACAAGGAACAGCTTCACCATCCATAATGAAGACAGTAAGTAGAACTGTGGGCATGATACATGCACGAGGAGGATTTTGAATACTACCTTGATTGGCACAATTCAAATTACTGACAATCTGGTTACTAGGAGTTGGAGTTGGTGGTTGACATGACTGCTGGGCAGGCGCAAGTTGAGTGCTGGATGCAACTGACCTGTTGAAACTTGTAGATTCAGAACGCAAAGACTGTGACTTAATCGATGGTGCAGGAGAATCGTCGACAGCATTGTAATACATTGACCTGGAAGGTGCAATGGATGTCGGCAACATAGGCACACATTGTGCCCTGGACAAGACTTGGCTAACAGGAGCACTGAATTCATGATGCACTGGATGCGGCGAAGTCTGCTGACTGTGATGTGAAGTCTCAGCATAGTTGACTGGTGGCTGAGTATAATAAAGATCGTTGTACTCTCAGTATTGTTCCCTTTGACTAGGTGGCGACAGAGTGGTAAGTCTGTTATGCACATAGTTGGCAGTGTAGGTGCAGTTAGCTACTCGATTTGGCAATTGGGCTCCATGAAGCATCAAATGATGAGCTTTCTGGCAAGTATGGCAGCTACCACGATGTGAAGTGGACCATGGATGTAAGCAGTTGAAACAAAGTCGCTTCTGACAGACAGCTGAGCGCATTCTGAAGTTGGAATATTCTTAAATATGTTACAGTTGAAAAAATTATGTGTTGTACTCTGACAAAATAAACAGCTGGTAGACCTATTGAACATGGTGGGTTGATTCGAATTTGAATTGAAATTAGCATTTCCAAATTTAGATTGTATGGGGGGCTTAACAGCAGAAGGTTGATTAGAGACATTGTTGTGCAAATTGATTTGAGAGGCATTGTTATTAGGGAATGAGACAGCATGAGAAACCTTATGTTGCAATTCAAGAAAATCCCAAAGATGAGGAATATTCAATTGTTTTATAGTAGAAACAAAACGCTCCCAATCCCTAATGGTGGAGGTGTCAATACATGAGACAGTAACTGACATGAAAATTAGATCTTTGACAGGAATATCAAGTGACAAATTTTCGAGGGCAGAATGTTAGTTTTTGATTATCTATGAAGATATGCCAGGATTGCGCTGAGTGGCTATCCAATTTGGGCAGGTTCAAAATAGCAGAGATGTGGGTTTCAGTGATAAGCAATGAATTATCATACCGTTGTGTAAGTAAGTCCCAAGCTACAGAAAAATTCCCAGAAGGAGAGTTTGCAATTCGATTGAGAGCTTCACCTGACAGGACTTGACGGAGGTAATGGTACCCGAGGGTATTGTCTAACAACTTATTATTAATGATCAAACTAGTGAAGGTCGATTTGAAATTCAACCATTGGTCAAAACTTCCATCAAAAGTAGGAAGTGGAATATCAGGGAGATGAGCGCTGAAGGCTTGGTGCATCACAGGTTGTGTGCGCATTAGAATTTGGGCATTAGAAAGTAAGTTGTTCTCACATTCAAAGTAACGCATGACAGAAGATATTCTTGAAAAAAGATTAGTGAATTTAGTATGAATAGTATCAGTTAAATTAAAATCCAATTCAATATTCAAAGATTCTACTCTTTCAAGACATGCATGATACCTCTCTTTGATATAAGTTACTTCATTTTTTAGATGTTCAATAGCAAATAGCCATATTGATTTTGTACTTCACATAGATTGCAATCATTAAGGATGAGGTCAAGTTGACCATCAATAACATTCAAAGGTCTAAGGTGAGGCGCTTGAGCAACTTGAATTGGTTGAGCAGGATCTTCAATTGATTGAATGTTTGCCACTTTGGCAATAGGATCAGCTTGATCATTCATGGTTGATTTTACAAAATTCAAAAAATGCAATAAAATTACTATTGATAGCAAAAAATCTCAAGTAGATCAATAAAATTGTGGTGAAAATTCAGATTAATAGAATATGAGTAACAATACTGGCAATTGACTCTAAATCTCTATCATGAAAAATACAGAAATAGTAAAATTCAATAATACTATGTGAATGACAATAATTACATAAAAAATATTGAATGACACAGATATATTTATGCTGATTTCCAATGGATCCAGGTAAGAGAAAGGCACACACACTAGTGCAGATAATGAGCTGACTCAATGCTTTTCTGAGCAGAGTGGAATCCACAGAAGTACAGGTCGGCATGAAAAGCTGTCTCAAACTGGCGAAGCAGTCTATTATGAGAATCAGGAGAACACCTTAGTTTCTGGAAATGACAAGGTACATTTATCATTATAGTGCTTCTAGTGTTGCTAGGGAAATTTCATGTTCTAAAGCAGTAAGGTTGGCAACACTAGCATCAAACCATGCTTTCATCTTCCCTCCATAACCTCTGTCTTTCTCTGGACTCCAGACCTGTCTTTTAGGTTATAGTTTGCAGCTCAACTTTTCATCTTACAAAAATTGTGAATACCAGTTTTGCAGACGTCTGAAGTCAGTCTAACTTCTTTCAGAAAGGTAAGATTTTTTCAAGTGTCTACAATATTAGAGAAATACTAGTGCAATTAAGTTGTAGATTCACTTCATTCTCGTGTGAATACTCAAAAGGGTGGATGAGCTCAAGGCCATTCACAATTACCCCACAAAAATATCACTTAGGGGTAATTGTGAATCCAGTTTTGGGGTAATTGTGAACGATTTAAATAAGTATTTTTTAACAATTTAATTTATTTATCATCGAGAGTAGCAGATTACAAACCCTACTAAAACTATTTTTTTTCAGTTTTCCATAGCCCTGCTGAAATGTACTAGCCTAGTTATGCCATTCAGGTATTTTTTATTCCTATGTATTGTTTGTGGCAATCGTTTTAGTAATAAATTATTAAAATCAGTTGCCTACTGCTTCTCTTTTTTTGGTTCATAACTGATCAGTGATATTATTTTTTTACAGATAGGCTACTAGCTACATTTTTCCAAAGTGAATTCTAAACAATATTTTAATTTCAGATGCCGAGAACTTACGTAAAGAAAAAACCTGGGCCAAGCTACACTGCAGAAGATGTCTTGAGAGCTGTTCGAGACGTGGAAAATAAAAACTGCACCTACAATGAAGCACAGGAAAGATATGGTGTTCCCAAATGTGTCATATTCAACAGAATTAAAGGTAATTCCCTGGATAAAATAGGAGCAGGTCGGCCAACTGTTCTTTCTGCACAAGAAGAACATGATCTGGTAAACTGCATCAAGGCAAGAGCCCGTATGGGTTACCCCTGTGATAAACAGGATATTGTAAACATAGTGGCACAATATATTAAAGTAAATGACATTAAATCACCTTTCAAAGACGGAGTACCAGGAAATGATTGGTACTATGGGTTTTTACATCGCCACCCAAGTTTGTCTTTTAAAAAACCGGAACTCTTGCAGAAAAATAGGAAAGATGCTAGAAAACCTGATGTAATTTATGATTTCTACTCAGAATTGAATGAAACTGTTAATAAGTGGAATTACCACACAAGAACAGTCATGTTTCATTTTTAATTGTGATGAGAGTGGTTTCAACACCGATCCAATGAGAGTAAGAGCCATTGGGGAAAGAGGCACTCCTCTTACAAGGGTTGTAGGTGGATCAGGGAGAGAGTCTATCACGGTATTAGCTACAGTATCAGCTGATGGGGGATATTTGCCCCCATTCATCGTGTACAAAGGTGTCTCTGTCCAGGCTAGGTGGGTTTCCCCCAATCCATATCCTGGAACTTTATACTCAGCATCAAGCAATGGGTGGATGGAGGAACCTCAGTTCTTTGAATGGTTTTGCAATGGGTTTGTGCACCATGTTACAAGCCTGAGGGTCAGTAAAAACTGCCCTGATCAGAAAGCCATTTTGCTGTATGATGGTCATGCGAGTCATATTAGTTATAGAATAATCAAAACGGCAATGGAAAACAAAATCGAACTCATAAAGATGCCAAGTCATCTTACAGATAAAATACAGCCACTGGATAAATGTGTTTTTGGGCCGGTAAAAAACTGTTGGGAAAGAAAATTAATTAGTTTTGGGAAAAAACAGATTGAGAAGCAAGGGAACTGTCGAATTTCTAAGTCAGAGTTTGCCACCCTTATTGGTGAAGTGTGGAAAGAAGCAATGATAAGTAAAAACATTGTTTCAGGCTTTACCTCTACTGGATTATTTCCAGTCAATGCTTGTAAATTCCCTGAAAGTGCCTTTAACCCCCAGGATCTTGCAAATTACAAAAGAAGCAGAGCCTTAGTTCCCATGCAGCCCAATCAGAGTATTCAACCAACCCCTACCAATCAGGATTTAACACCTGTCCAAGAACATATTGTGGACAGGCCTACTGAAACAAATATACCTAATGTGTCGGAAACCCCGAAAAAGACACCACAACAAAATAAAAGAGTTACTCCTAACACACCTACAGGCATAATAGAAATATTTACAACATCTATGATCAAAACCCATCGGATTGCTGAACAAACTCATGCAAATCCTTTAGTAAAAAAGATCGTAAAATCCCAAGGTTGAAACCTGAACGTTATGGGGAAGTTCTGACGACAGAGGAGGTACTTGCTAAAGTTAAAGAAACCGAAGATAAAAAGGAACTTGAGAATAAAATCAAGGAAGAAAAGAAGCTCCAAAAAATTAAAAATAAAGGTGAAACGAAAAAAACAAAATTGAAAAGAAAACTTGATTTTGATAGCAAAAATCAGAAGTCAAAGAAAAAGGAAGATGAAATAACTAAAGACATTTCAGACGATGACCTTGAGGCTCTAAAAATATCAGTTATGAGAGAGAACACTATTGAAGTGGAATATGAAGAGCCAAGTTGGATAAAATTGACACCGGGAACATTTATTTTGGTAGATTTTATTGGAGGTTCCAGGAATACAACCCACTACAAGTATGTATGCTGTATTCAAGATAAAGATGATGATGATGGAGAGATACGCGTTGCAGGGTACAGGAGGTTTGATGAAATATCTACTCAGTTTATTGTCAAGGACAATGATGTCAGTATCATTAATTTTGATCAAATTTTAGCTATTTTACCTGAACCTGTCTTTAAAGAGGTTGATAGAAAAGTTGTCTTTGAATTTAAGGGGTGTGTATCAGTTTATGAAAAGTAAAAGACTCTGTAACTGAAATTAATAGTAATGTGTAAGGGTTTAAAGGATTTTTTAAGTCTTAGTTTCTTTGTAACAATGTGAATAGTCACTGATAATATTATGTTTAACTTTGAATTTAAATTTAGGCTAAGGGGTGTGTATCAGTTCATGAAAAGTAAAAGACTGTAACTGAAATAAATAGTAACTTAATGTGTAATGGTTTAAATGATTTTTTAAGTCTTAGATTCTTTGTGACAATGTGAATAGTCACTGATGATTATGTTTAACTTTGAATTTGAATTTAGGCTAAAGGAGTGTGTATCAGTTTATGAAAAGTAAAAGACTGTAACTGAAATAAATAGGTAGTAATGTGTAAGGGTTTAAAGGATTTTTTAAGTCTTAGTTTCTTTGTAACAATGTGAATAGTCACTGATAATATATATATATATATATATATATATATATATATATATATATATTATATATATATTATATATATATATGTTTAACTTTGAGCAACTTCCTCATGATGGTGTGAACTCTTTTTATATGGCTTAATAAAATTAATTTAACTCATATTGTAGTTTTAATCAATTTTCCAACCATTTAATGGTTTTGGGGTAATTGTGAACACCTGCTTTGGGGTAATTGTGAACATTGTTTCAGCTGATAAATGTTTATGACTATCAATAGAAAGTGGTTTGAGATGTATTTCCTCAAAATCTGGATTGTGGGTCAAAATTAAAAAAGATATTTGTTCACAATTACCCCAACGGTGTTGGGGTAATTGGAAATGCATGGGGTAATTGTAAATTGCATTTATTTACCTCTAAAAAATATAGATTTTAGTTTGTTTTGCATGTAAAATGATGATTAGGGGTTAAATATTACCTAAACAATCATTCAAGTTTGCCCCATTACAAAACACAGTCAACACAAATATTTATACCTGAAACTTACGAAAAGCGTTCACAATTACCCCAGTCAACCCTATGCTAGCTAATAATAGTAAGACTGGGACACTACAAAGATAACCTACCTAGAGTGGGCAAAAATAACCTGATCTGACAGAGGTTTTCAAAATTGACATTAAAGGGGTTTTGCCCATGTTCCAATAGGTCAATGGCCTTGATCCGGCCCGGAGGACCAGAACACTTATGATGAGTCTCGTGGCAGGTTGGGTCGTAAAGCCAACCTACCTTGAATGGACTGTATGGTGTGAGAAACAGAATTTGATAAAATAACTAAAACTTGTCTAGTTTTTGCACCACAGACCCAACAAAGTGCCAAATTGAAATTACAACTGTTATCCAAATTGTAATTAACTCTGGAAGCTAGAATGTTTGAAAAGAAATGTAACTGTAAACCTAAAAAATGTAATAGTTCTAAGTTGATACCTGTGATAATGATTTTTCTAAATAAAGACAAAGTTGTACAGAAACAATGACTGATTTTATTTTGACTTTTTGTCATAGGCTTAGAATAGTTCACAAATGACAAAATGTTTACTGATGATGGAGATATAAAAAGGGCTGATACAATAATACAAATGATTATGGATAAGTTTTCAATGTAAGTTAATATATAATTTAAATACAGATGAATGTAACTTGAATAGTTTGATTTCTACCAATAACTGAGTTGAGAAATTTAAATGTCCTGAATTAATAAATTTATGAAGTCAAATAATTCAATAGGTAAGCAATTGTCTGTGAATTCACTTCCACTGATTCCTTAAATTATTGTTCCTGAAAAAATGAATGACAAAAAAATTGCATGGCTGCCTGTAAAGTCGGTATACAGGTGAAAGTTTTACGTGACAACGACTTTGAGTGGTAAAATAATTTTAATGAGAATATTCATTCGTAATAGTAGGAAGAAGGATGAATAATAGTAAAAATTTAAAACATTTATATATACAAAGAATTATATTGAAAACATTAATTTATACAAAGAATCTCGCACTGAACCACAACATTGTGATTACTACAACATAACCTATTCACTTATGCATGATTATGTGAGTGCATTATTGTGATTACTACAACCACCTACAACATAACCTATTCCCTTATTCACCTAAGCAGGCGCAGTCGCAGGAGATTGCTTGCGGAAGTAAGGAAGTAAGGAGATGAAATGGTGTATTCATCACAATATCGGATTTTTGAAATAGTCATTGTTTCAACTCGTCTTCCAATAACCTATTTAAAATATCCTGGGGGCTTTTGTGTGATGAAACTTTTGAATAAATCTCATGAAAGGAGAGAATTAGCTGGGAAAATTGTAATTACCCTTATAGAATGAAAGATCTGCCAAACAAATAGTTAGCACCCGAGCAATAAGGATTCCTTATCAACAGCTGAGTATCAGATAAGAGTACTGTACTGTACTACACATTTTTTCCAGAGAATTATTCAATAAAATTATAATTATTTTGCAAATTGAGTACGAATCGTTTATGAATTGCTCATTGAATTTTTGGAGGTTACACTTTTGTTTACTATCGATCAGATGTTTTGTAGCAGCTCAAACACAGCTAACTGATTCAATATTATAAAATGTCATGTCAGGTTTTCATGCAAACTATAACATTATTTCCAAATTAAGAACTATTAATAAAGGACCAAGAATTTCAAATAGAAAAATAAAATGTATATATTTTTGTTAAAATTATTTATTATTCACAAAATCACATTATAATGTCAAGTATTATTGTAACTAACTAGGTCATAGCATGAATATTGTATTACTGATAAGAGCAGCAAAAATTAATTATAACAGTTTCAAACATATAAGAATTGTATAGAAATATTAAATTATAAATTATTGTTTCAACTGAGCCACATGGTGAATGTATCTCTTCGGCCAGTCTAAGCCAATCGTATGTCATGGAAAAGCACCAAAAGGGATGATCCTTTGAAAACATCATATGTTAATCTGTTATCAGACAACAAACCTGCCTTATCATATATGCTAGTGCATGTACACTGTATAGAGGAACAATGTCTAGAGAATTAAGCAATTTAAAAAATTATACAAAATAGATTATTATTGTAATTAAAGGAATTATATTTTACTGCTTGCCACTGACGTCATAATCATTCTACCAATAGCAAATTTTCATGCAATTTAATTACACAGAGATTCTCAGAGAAAAGTTTCTAGCCCAAGGCTTAGAAGAAGACAGTTCACTTCCCTTTTAAAAATCCTCACCAGTAAGACCTGGTATGGAATTTGTAAGAACTTGTGGTTGACTAACTATCCTCCGCTGCCAGAACCACGACCCCGAGCAATTTTAAGAAAAATCTTTTATAATTTTTTTTTTACTATTCTTTGAAAAACTGTTAAATTTATCGATAATAAAATTCTGTTGAATCATGCATGGTATCATGCGAGTACAAGCAAATTTCTGATCATTTTATTAATGTTAAACTATTTTCAATCTGTAATTCAAGCTTTATATCTGCACTGTCAAACTATATATTTTATTATATTATCTTCCAATTTTGTCAATTTGTCTTCTGAGTTCGATTATTTCTTAAGCCTGTCAATTATTGTGTCTGACATGTTCTATATTATCAAGAACCAATCAAGTACGATCATTGAAATAATTGAATCAACCCTGGATATTGGAACAGATCTAAGTGGATGTAGTGTGTAGGGTCAGATCGAGATTATCTATTCTCTGTCATACCTGCTCATATATCAGCTTTTATCTGTTACCAACTTCGACTTAGGAGCGAATTTATCAACTATGTAGCAGATGCAGCTGGAGATCATATAATTTCCTACAATAGAGCATAAAACCCAACAAGACTCTGCTCTAGATATTTTCCGAACGATATCTGGTCCTAGTACCCTATCTTAATCCTTTGGAAGTTATTAGAGATGCAGTCCCGTAAATTTCTACATCGAATTTTGCTCGACCTGTATGATTTTGTATGCTGTTCCATTACAGGTAATAGTTCTAAGATATCCGATTCAGTGTTTAGCAACCGCTACACTGCTTTTAAAAATTGTTATCATTATACAATCTGTCATAAGAAGAATCAAGGGTGAGCGAGTGTTTATGCCTCCCACGATTCCAACGATTGTATCGAATCTTGTAGTGACTCAATCAGTCTGGTATTCACTTAGCCTCCACGCATGCAGTTTCAAAATTTATAACCTCAATACTGGTGACTCAGTACAAGATTCATTATATGTGAGCTATATATATTGCAGCACAACACAACTTGCCGATGCAAAGTGAGGCATTTATTAAAATAAAGCTTTATACGATTTGGCTAGTAACGTGGGCTATTTGTACTCCACACAAGATTCATTATACGTGTGTCATCCTATCCTTGGAGGCAATAGTAACTCCCCAGGAAAAGCTTTACAGTATCTTTGTCAGACAGATCTCGAAAACAGGTCTAACATTTTGATTAAATCAGGAATATATTGTGCTTGCAACAAAAACATTATTTTGGAACAGCAGGGGCCTGTTTCATAAAAATTAGAAGTCCTGTAATACAGGAACAGCTGATTTTATCTGCTATATTGAGCATGTAATTGGAATGGTGACTCCTGTATTACAGGACTTGTAACTTTTATGAAACAGGCCCCAGGTCTCAACTCTTGGATAATTCGTTGAACTACAAAGAGAAAGGTATGAAGGTATAAAATAATGAATAAATAAATAAAAATAAAGGATTATTGGTCCCTCAAGTAGCAGCTGATCAGGAAAAAGTTCTCCATAGTCTGTTGAAAACATAAGAAAGTGTGAGCAAATGAAAAACATCATAATAGCTGTAGTTGAGTTACCAAATTTGGCGACCTTACTTTGAAACATTGCAGTATTCATGGAACATCTGGAAGAATAGGTTCAGAAAGTGACCGGATGATAGCAAAAGAAATTTAAAATTGATCTCTCCAAACATATGGTAGTTGAATGTAATGTTCATTGTAAGGTGATAGAAATGCGACTAATTTCTTCAGCTTCTGTTGTATTGGTTCCTCTGTTGTTCTATGTTGTATGCAGCCATGGCCTGAGAGAGACAGTTGCACTGTCTGTTAATTCATAATCCGGACTAAATACCACGTGAACCAATCAGAGAAGCCTTCTATTGAAAAAAACCCTGCTCTGATGAATTCTCATAAAATATAATCCTGATTGAAATTGATCATGCTTTTGTGCTACTGGGCCTGATATGTTAATGTTTCAAAATCAGCTAAAAACTAAATCGAAAAAACATAATATTCCATCAGCTGCTCCTATTTCCATTCATGATGTTATCACAACACAGGACAAATGATATTGATAGATCAAAAGTAAATTCTAAAGTTGTCAATTTAGATAGAAATTAAATTGAGTTACATGTTAGTTTACATCCAAATTTTCATCCCTTAGTTTGGTTTCAAGCTAAGACCAAAGAAAGAAATCATATAATGGTAGTCAATAATCAAAGCGATTGAATAAACTCTATTCAGATTTATGCAAATTCACATTAAAATGATCCCACTTTGAAATTTATGATTGTAGAGTTTAGGACATGTGAAATCAGCCACAATAAATGTTATACTATTATGAATGGACTCTTATCTGTGAATGGACCTCCATGGAAGGAAGAATCAGTGGATTGGCTGCTTTACATTTTGGATGAGTGAAACGAGAAGTAAGCGACAGGCTATGCCAAAAATTCCATAATAAGCAAGAGATCATGGATACCAGAGTCATCAAATTCCGAATCAACCTAATGTGGAATTAATCTCAATTGCCAAAGCAAAATAACATGATCTGTGCTAATTTGATAACTGTCAATGGAAAATATCAATTGCCAATGAATAAAGTCGAGGACGAATCTTAAGCCCCGCCCCATATCCTACAAAATTTGCTGCAATTAGACTACTCTTCTACAGAGCACTCCAACACATCAATTTATCATTTGAATGATTTGACTCAATAATTTTCTACCAAGTTGTGGCCTAATCTCAAAAACGATTATAACAATGATTTTGGAAGGATTTAGATTATAAATGTTCCACAAAAATAATTTTATCTTTTAATTTACCTTCAATATTTTTAAATAATGATATATAATTAATTTTTTTCAGAGTACTTTTTCCTTTGTGAAAATTCTAGAGTGCTAGGGATTAAGAAAACAAGTCAGAAAACACAATTTTTCAGGGGAGTCATTTCAAAGTTCTATTTTGAAAAAGATCTCCTCTATGGAGTATTGAGTTCAACACTTTTGATGATGTGTTGATAATGTGTCTTTTTCTCCATATTTAGAACAGAATCCAGCAATTAACATAATTCTGTAATTGATTAAATGACATACTGTTCGACCATCGACTTATACTATGAGTACCAGTTAAATATACTGTTAGTCTCCATTGATCAATGACTTATACTCCTAGAATCCAGTAATAGTAAGTAAGGAAGTAGGATTGGTAATTGGAATCAAAAAAATGTTGACAGCTGTTCACAAACAATTATTTAATTTTGTGAGAGATTTCTTAGTTTAAATCTAATGAACCAAAATGCATCATATTGTTATGGTGTCTCAAAATAAAATTCTCTCACAGATGTTGATTGTGTAAAATACTAAAATAATAATACATACATCTAGTTACAAAAGTCTATAATCCTGAATTAATCTGCCATAGTAAAATAAATCTTCAATCTTCCACCAGTGTAACCATTCCATATTCTTCAGTCACGTTTAAACATGCTTTATCTTGCACAATCAGTGCTTATGAAAAAAGAATTCAAGAATAAGCCACTCACAGTTGAAGATAATAATGACAACAACATGATAATTGATAATGATAGACTAATATGAATAATTGGAATGATGGATGGACTGGCTTCAAAAAATTATATCTTATTGATTTGTCCATGATTCCATGATAAGCACAGAGTTACAATAAGTACCTTACTGAGTAATTTGATGAGTATGAGTACTTCATACTGTCCAATTAATGAACTATTGAACTTGAAATGAGTAACATTAATGAATGGATTTTTTATCTATCTAGTAATTTATGTATTTGTATTAATCTGTTAATCTAAGAATCAATCACAAATCTGTTATTATCAAATGCTAATATAAGTGAATTGCTAAATGCTAGAGTAAGTGAATTGGATGCTAACAGCAACTTTTGCAAGATATAATCAAACCTTTTGCTAAACACTAACTATCTAAAAACTAGCAATTACTTATGATAATAATAATAATAATTGATAAGAAAACTGGAATGTAGTATATACGTAATTTATTCTAATGCAACCAGTTGGAATACTATCACAATATACTTGGGGACCACAGCTATGCCCCACTACCATCTTCATTGAACTCTTCAATGTCTGGCAAAATATTTCTTGCTTCTGAAGATGTTTTCATTGTTCTATAAAAATCATGAAAAGCTGGTGGAATGAGTGGAAGTAAATCAAGGAAGTCGTTTTTTTTTCTCACGTGAGATTGCCAGGGTTGAGGTGTAGCATCTTCATGGATTGACATCCTCAACATAGCGCCTCCTTTTGAAATTCATTTTTCTGAATGGTGCATCCAGTTAGTAGGGGGGATATGACAGTTTGAGGAAGCTTTTTGCTCGAAATCCCCTCCCCCCTCTCCACCCTCACCAATACCACCTTTTCCCCTCTCCCCACCCCCTCCCATCCCACCTCCCCCCGACACAACACAGGGTGAGGGGTGTTCTAAAAATAGATTTTCCCTCTCCCTCTCCCACTCTCTCTCTCTCTCTCCCTCTCCCTCTCTCGCTAATCTAATCTAATCTAATCTAATCTAATCTCTCTCCCCCTCTCCCAGTGAGGACGAGGCGGATGAAGAAGGAGAGAGAGATATCTCTCTCTCAAATAGATTTTCCCTTCCCCTTCCCCAGTATAGATGAGGGGGGTGGATATCAAGTGAGGGAAAAAATAATTTCCCTTTGAGGGAAAAATTCTCTCTCTCTCTCTCTACATCTAATGCTATACTGTCAGATTAAAGTGAATTGAGAAATTCCCTATCTCTCTCTCTACATCTATTGCTTAATAATCTATTGCTATACTGTCAGATTAAAGTGAATTAAGAAATTCCCTATCTCTCTCTACATCTATTGCTTAATAATCTATTGCTATACTGTCAGATTAAAGTGAACCCTTATCTCTACAATAATCTAAGTTCTATAATATCCATATTATGCTTGGTTTCCAACTGACAGTCAAGAGTTCAATCAAACTGTTTATCAATATTATGCATGTGTAAAAAATTGAGCTCTTTTGCTGTACAAACATCCCAGTCGTTATTGTTAAAGTGTTTTCTCCGACAATATGTAAGTATAATTGGAATGAGCTAGCATATCTAAAAATAATTACATATTCTCAGACCTATTTCACTCGGGCGGGGTGGTATCTTAATACTCAACGTCTATAGTTACCATGAAACTCTCTTAAGAATATGTGATTCCCACTCACATTCAATTCCCATGAACGAGAATTAAAACTTCTGATGTTATCCTCATTCAAAACCACTGAATATTCTTTTGGTAACTTGATAGTGTGTTTAAAGTCACCTTCACTATCAATATCGATAATTTTAAGGTGAATTTCGCCATTATCGGCAAATGTTACCTTCGTTACTACAAACCAATCAAAAGGATAAAATTCATAACTACAATCAGCTAGTGGATTTGCTTCTACAGAGAGCTCATTAAAACTTCTCCAATCAAAATAGTGAGACATTATGTGAACTTGTCAGCTCGAGTGTTTAGAGTGAAGTGACGTGCGTGCTACGCCCCCTCTTGTTGAATGTTTCCCCAGAGAAATGACGCATGTGCTACGCCACCTGTGGGTGAATGTTTCCCCCTTCCCAAATTCTATAGATAAGAGTGTTTGCCTTCATATAACTCCTACATAAAACTGTTACATTCAATCATAGACACATGAAAAAATGTATAGTCTGATTTATCATCTTGAAGTAGCATGTGTTAGCAAGAAAACCGTTAAAGTTCACTCTGCTTCAAATTTCTCCCCTCATATGCCAAGTGTTATCCTTTCACAAGATTTGATGTTTTCGGAGACAATACAAAGCCTTTATATTGGGCTAAACCCATTTTTGTAGTTATCATTTCCGCAACCTGATTTTCGGAAAGGTTATGTTGCTTAGCTTCTATCCAATTCATATTAAAGCTAACGTGTGCATACCCGCTGACGATATTGTAAGCTATCTTATGGATGGAATAAATTAAGATAATCTATGAATGCAGCCAAACATTGCAGTCTCATAACAGACCCCTCTTCCGAATTTTTAATTGCCTTAGCTATTTCATCACGAACACTTTTCACAGCGACTTCCATCTCGTTTTTCTTAATAAAATCTCCTATATCATTTTTAGTTGCATACTTGTCTGCAATTTGATTAATCAGAATAGCAATAGCATCTTTTGTAATGAATTGTTCAATACCATCCATAATATTAGCTTTTATTGCACTCGCCATTTCAGATAATCATTTTTCAAACTCTTCCTTTGTTAATGAAGAACTAGTCAATTTCTGCAAAGTAGATTCTAAATATTGCTTATCAATTGCCGATGAGTGTGTTTCATTTACTTTAGTAAAAATTTCTGTACTAAGCTGTTTTAATTTAGTATTGAGGTAGTTTCTGTCCAAGACCTCCAAATTCTTAATTTTATCTGATATGGCTTTTAATTTCTCATCTAAATAACCTTTATCAACTTTATCGTTGTTAATACTGTCCAACTGAGATGAAAAGCTGTCTGTTAAAGTTTTCACTTCTCCTAGAGCAGATTCTAAAGTTAGAGTTCTCTCTGCAATAGCTTTATCAATATTAGCACTAAAATTTTGTAATGAACTTAGAATATGTTCTCTTTCAATCATGCTCACACCGATATTCTTAGTATTTTCCGAAACGAGTTTGGTTATTTGTGAATCTAAATAAAATTTCACAGCTTCACTGATTCCTTGCTGATTTATCGGTTCAATTATTTTCTGTGTTATCGAGTCAATATCGCACATAAGATTAGCACTACTAGGTGTATCAATCCAACCAAATCGATGCAAAGTCATCGTAACACTAAACAATTAGTTTTGCTTCTTTTAGCTCTTCAATTATAGATGTGATCTCAACATCATGTCCAGTGTTGCCAGAAGCTTTTGAGGAATAGAGTAAATTCAATCTTTCCACTAATTCGTCAAAATTATCAAAGTATTGATAAATTCTATCATGAGAATTATTTTTTGCAAATTCCCAATAAACCCCATCCCTTCTTTTTACTAATTTTTTTACTGGGAAATAACTTCTGAATCATTTGCGATTTAATTCCCTGATTACGTTTAACATACCCTCTTCGATCTAAATGTATGCCTGTAAGTGTTAAGATTTTTTTTATACTTATCCAGATCTCTCTGATTATAAAGATTCGAATTTGGTCTTGAACTGAATAATAACTCAAGTAGACCATGTGTTATACGAAATCTTTCATTATGAATATCTATATAACCGTTATCGAATATTACTTGCTGATTTCCAATATAATACACATCATCTTTAGAATCATATGAAATTCCATAACTAATTGAATTATTCAATTCTTCCGCATGAAACGTTTTTAGGTATTGTGACAGCACCTCATCGTTTTTACTAGAACCAAGTAAACTGTTTTCAAATTTAGTTGAGCTTAAAAGATTCTCTGTTGAACTCCCATAGCTTTTATCATAACTTGACTCACCCTCCTCATCCTCATCATCATCAAATCTCCATGCTCTCTTCTTCCTCTTTTACTTCTTCCTTTTTTGGTGTAAAACCATGATTAGAGTGGAAACTAGATTTGTTTTTTCCCAGTTCAATTATGGGCTCTATCAACGGTGAGAGCGTTTTCCTATTGTATTCCTCCGATCATTTTTCAAAATTAAGTAAGCTTTTATGCTTGTCACTGATTACTTTTCTCAATTTCTTAATCTTATCGATTAAACCAACGTTCTTTCTCTTCAGTTTTCTGCTGCGTGTTTTAGACAACATGACTGTACAAAGAATTAATCTCTACTGAACGGTAAGAAATGTATCGAGCGAATCTCGGTACTTACCGCTATTAATTCCGCACTCGGTCATAATAGTTACAAAATTATGAGGTTTACGATTCCAAACTTTATGGCAAAGTTTACTGAAATCTTTATAAGAAATATCTCCTTCAACATGATCTCTGTGAATTGATTTGAGACTCAATAAATCTATCTTGAAGATTATAATCATATTTGCATTGTCCCTAGTGAAATGTTTCTGTGTAGCTCCATAACTCTGAATTTAATATGCTGTGTCAATATTACAATGTCGGCCCATAGTAGAATATTCTCTTATTTGAGGTACATGATTAAGTTGTAAATTGTCAAATATAACTAAAGAATATTCTGATATTTTGTTTGGATGTGATATAGATTCAGAATTGTTGTTTATATGAAATTCAATATCCTTCATGTTGGAAAAAACGTTTTAAAAAAAAATATATTTATCTTGATACTCACTCTTAGTATGCAAGTATATAGTTTTAAATCTCAACCCATTCTTTGAAAAAATTAAATTAAATAGCAAATTGGTCTTACCACAGCCTGAAGAGCCTATTATAAGGATCCTTGCATTATGAGGTAACAACTTACGATTTTTACACCATGTTGGGATTTCTTTCTGTCTTATAATATTGTCGAAATTCACTATCGGGATATTACTCATGTTAGACACGTGTACAGCATGTGATGTGATAAGGAACTAATCATATAGGTAAGTAATCAAGTTGTTATCAAAGGGGGGTGTGTCACTCACCACATGGCTCTCTGACTGTGTATGGCTTATCACATCGGAATGCGGTGGTCAACGTGTGCTCGCTGTCACTCCCCTTTCGCAGTAATGCACTAGCAAACTGATAGAAGTTTCTCACTTCAATATATTGTTCCCTCTCTCTCCCGCACCCTCTTTACGAGAATGCATATGGTGTGCTTCTCCTTATTAGTGAAAGATTTTCTAAAGCAAACTACGAAAATGAAACTACAGATTGAAATGAAGCTGAGAAGCATTTTTTTTATAAAGACGTATTATATTTACACCAAATCTTCGTGACATTTACAGTGAATGCAATGTATTACAATATGATATTACAATAGATCATTTTCCATCTAATAGTTGACTTCTACTAATATAACTAGGTGTTGAAAATCCAATCCACTTAACAAGCAATCCTTTTTTGTCACGCTTTAATATTTTTTCAATCAGATATACTTGTCTCTCCGATTCGTTTAATTGTGTTTTTTTAATTTCTTCTCCGTAAAACCTACCACTAATTGAAGCGCTCCGCCGTATAACCAGTGGTGGCTCGTCCTATGTGTTCAATGGTTCATTGAACCCCCAGAATTGAATCAACTTCCTATACAATGATGAATTTGCAACTCAAATAATTATATTTTTATTTTATACTCATGAAATTACATCACAACATTTTTCATCTACGTACTTAAACTTAATGTCGATGTTTTGCGGCCGGTGCCTGAGAGCCCGGAGTGGCTTGCTTAAATAAATAAATAAATATATAAATATATTGCTGTTAAATTCTTAGAACAATAGGCAAAGTCAAATATTGATTACAGTAAGACAAAAGATAAAATCAAATTTTACAGCAACTGTACATACAAAATTACATTACTGAGTCTTAAATAATACAGTACCTAAGTAAACTGTAAGTCAACTGTATTTTTCAAATACATCTATAATATTCATTTGAATGTACAAAACATATTCCTTACAGCACAACTTGAGCCTTTAGAACAATATATAAATACAAATAGAAACCGCTTAACTCCAAGCAACAATTATTTCACTCTCAAAGAACTCTTCAACACTATAAAAAGGATTTATCACAAGCCAATTCAATAATCTCGTCTTAAATTTCTTTTCTGTCTCTGATATTAAATCTGTAGGTAATTTATTGCAATTTTATACCAATTGTATCATAACTTTTGTTGTTTTGGATAACTTATGATAGGGAATATCAATCCTATGACAATTTCTTGTGTTATAGCTATGAGTTTGATGCCTTAATTTTAAATTGGATGAGTTTTTTAACATGCAACGATAGAGTATATATGTAAAAATTTACTATTGTCATTATTCTAAGCTGGACGAAAAGAGGCTTACAGTGTGCTAGTCTATGAGAATCAGTTAAAACCCTGACCACCTTCTTTTGCAATAATAAAATATTTTCTGCATGACTACTATTTCCCCACAGTAGTATGCCATATGTTGCAATACTCTGAAAAAGGCAAAATATATCGATCTCAAATAATTATCTGGAACATGATTTTTCAGTTGTCTGATCAGATAAATCACTCTTGAAAGTTTGCTTGATATATAATTAATATGAGCTTCCCAAGTCAAATAACTGTCAATGAATATCCCCAGAAATTTTACATTGCTTATTGCATCCACACAATCTAAGCCACCTCTAAGGGTGAAGTGCATAGTCTGTGTTTTATTCTCGTTGAGCATGAAGCCGTTAGCCCTAAACCATGTCGCTGCTTGCATCAGAGTGGTCTCAGTTAGATTTTTAGATTTTGAAGGTCAGTACATTTATTGATAAATGTTGTGTCATCAGCATACAGTATTGAACGGCAATTTAGAACAGCAGGAAGGTCATTTATCATAAGAATAAAAAGCAATGGCCCGAGAACTGATCCCTGTGGGACACCGAATTTTACACATGCTACATCTGACTCTTATCTCCAATACACACCACTTGTCTACGTCCCACAAGATAAGTTTTAAATAACTAAGATCTGCTCCACAAACGCTAAAATTTCAATTTATCCAGTAAGAGAGAGTGCACAACACAATCAAAAGCTTTCTCAGGTCACAAAAGGTCACCTGAGCATACTCTTTATTTTCAAAAGCGCTCAGAATATTCTTGACAAGAGCATCCATGGCTCCAGTAGTTGACCTACCCTTAACAAATCCATTCTGAGCATTACTTATAATTTGTGCTCTTGAAGATATTCATATAACTCTATGCATTAGGTCTCAAGGACTTTTGAAAAATGGCACCAATGAGATGGGACGATAGCTACCTGGAATATCTTTTGGCCCCTTCTTATAGACAGGTACAATTCTGGAAACTTTTAGAACTTCAGGAAAAACTCCATCTCTCAGGCATCTATTTATACAATATGTGAATGGATTTATAATATTATGAATAATTTCCTTCAATAGATTACTTGAAAAGCTGTAAATATCAACACTGGATGAAGCTTTGAAACTAAGTACTATATCAAGCACTTCATGTGTGGAAACTTTGTGAAATGAGAATTTGGGCTTATCCTGGTTAAGAGGGAAATTGAAGTTTTGCTCCAATAAATTAATTGCCGTTAAATTGGGCCGGTCAATCTTATCATGAACATCCATCACTGCGTCCAAGAAAAACTTATTCATTTCATTGGGTGTGAATGGAATTGGATCTTTTCGAGCCTCTTCCTGAACAGATTTTATTATTTTCCATGCGGCTTTGCACTCTTATTACTAGTAGACTCAATTTTAGAAATGTTATATGTTTTCTTAGCTCTATTAATTAACTGCTTATATGATCTTCTAATATCTAAATATGCCTTCCTAGCTTCATCAGTATTATCTCTCCTTGAAATATCTAATATACAATACTGTGTGTTTTCATTTTCGCTAATTGCGGTGTGTACCAGTTTTTTAGTTTTGTTTTTCTTGTTTTCTTTGCGCCTTGATGATTATTCACAACTATTTTTCTTTCAGGAATGAACATATTAAAATAATAATGTATTATATTGAAACAGTGTTCATTCCCTGATTCTTCTCCTTCTTCTCTGTCTCTTCCCCGCATGCCGTCAAAGCGTTGGGGTAGCCTCGACCCATCTTCTCCACTCCCGTCGATCCGCCGCCAGTCTCCTCATCTCTGGAACACTCTTTCCCCTTCTCCTCCCTATTTCCTCTATTCTGTCCTCGTACGAATACCTTGGACGGCCCACTGTTCTTTTGCCCTGTACTCTGACATTTACATACTGTTTGGCCTTTCTATCATCCCCCATCCGCTGTATATGCCCAAACCATCCAAGCTGCCTCATTTCTATCCTCTCGCTCACATCTCTCATGCCAACTTCCTCTCTTATCCTGGTGTTTCGAATCCTATCTCTCCTGGTCTTTCCTACTGATTTCCTGTGACACTTCATTTCCACCGTCCTGATTTTATTCTCATGGCATGATTTAATGGGCCAGCTTTCACTCCCGTACAACATGATGGGTTCAATTACTGATCGATAGACGTGATTTTTAATTCTTTTTTCTATCTCTCTTTTCCCAAAAATGCAATCCTTGATTGCATAGTAGGCCGTAGATCCCTTTCTCACCCTATTCATCACTTCCAGATCTATTTTTCCGTCCTCAGAAAACATTGTACCAAGGTATTCGTACTTCCCTACCTGTTCGAGCAGTTCTTCACTCACCATAATTTGAATATTCTCTCTCCCTCCTCTTGAAACCACCATCACCTTACTTTTACTCACATTCATAATCATTCCTCTTCGTTTCAGCTCCTCAGCCCATTCTGTCACTGATTGTTGGAGTTTCTGCTGAGTATCAGCAATCAGCACTATATCGTCCGCATATAGGAGAGCTCTTGCCCCAATCGGTCGCATGTTCCAATACCCTACCATCATATTCTGGGTCCTTCTCTTGCACACCTTATGGATCTCATCCATCACTAATATGAAGAGTAGGGGACTCAGACTGTCACCCTGTTTTACCCCCATCTCCATACCAAATTCATGGGACATTCCTCCACATATTCGCACTTTCGCTCTCATTCCTACATTGACACTAATGATGGCCTTGATCAGCTTTTCAGGTACTCTCTTTCTTTTTAAGGCTTCCCATATCACCTGTCGTGGAACTGAGTCAAAAGCAGCCTTCAGGTCTAAGAAAGCTAAATAGACAGGCTTTCCCCTCTCTAAAAATTTTGAGCATATATTCCTCAGCGATGACACATGCTCCTGGGCCTGTCTACCCGGCCTAAACGCTGCCTGTTCCTCCTCCATCTCTTGCTCTACAACTTTGCGCAAACGTTTCTCCAGAATACCCGTGTACTTTCATGCTCACTTGAGAGAGGCAAACCGCTCTATAATTTTCACAGTCTGTGGTGGGGCCCTTCTTGTGGATAGGGATGATAATATTCTTGGTCCATTGACTGGGAACTCTTTCTTGATGCCATATCAAGTTGATCAAACTTGTCATCTTCTCTATCAAGAGATCTCCTCCCCATTTTATTAGCTCTGGCACAATCCCATCCTCTCCCGCAGCCCTTCCTGTCCTCAGCCTTTTTATTGATTCTTCCACTTCATTTGTAGTGATCTCATTGGTTATGCCATCTATCAATTCATCCATCATTTGCTGATGCTCATCTTGGTCAAACCCTGTTTCATTCTCATTTCTTTGGAACTTATTTTCGTAGTACCTTCTCCATCTCTCCATCACTTCCTCCAACTGTGACACCAACCTTCCATTTTCATCCACTATTGATCTAGTCTGCTTTCCAAATTTTCCTCTCAGCTGTTTCACCGTTCTCCAGAAAGCTCGCCCATTTTCCGTCCATGCAAATTTTGTAGATCTCTGCCAAAATTTTCCCAGGATTCGATTTTTGCTAATTTGACAGTTCTCTTGGCAACATTCCGTTTTTCAACGTAGATTCTGTAATCCTCCTGTCTCTTAGAGCCTATAAATTTCTTGTATGCTTTCTTCTTCTCTCTAACTTTCATCTTGACTTCTTCTGACCACCATCTAGTTCTTCTCTTAAACCTTCCTACTACTTTCTGGCCACATACCTCCTCAGCAGCACCCATAATAACTTCTTTCAATTCACTCCAAATAAAATCAACATTATTTTGCATATCTTCAGCATTTTGCAAATTTTCAATCCGATTTGAGAGCTCTACTTTATATTTTCTCTATTTTCAGCAAGTCTCAACTCTTCATGCTTTATTCTCCTGTATGCTTTCTGTCTGCAAACCTTTCTTTCTCTAAAACCTGTGTCCGCAACCAGAAGTTTGTGGTCAGTGTCCAGTTCTGCTCCCCTTATGACCTTCACATCCCTAAAAGCATATCTAAGCTCTCCTTGATAGAGAATGTAATCAATCATGCTTTCTGCCTCTCTGCCTTCTCCAACGAATGTAATCTTGTGGATTCTCTTATGAATGAACCAAGTGTTCCCTATGAGGAAATTGTGTTGAGATGCATATTCAATCAATCTTTGTCCATTGTTATTCTTAATCACCTCACATCCATACTTTCCCATACACCCATTCCCCACCTGCTCATCCATTCCGATTCTTCCATTGAAATCACCAATCACTACAAGTTTCCTTGATTCTTCAGCTTCAATGGTTTCTCTCTCTAGCTGCATCCAGAATTCATCTTTCTCGGCCACATTTGCATCTTCTGTTGGTCCATATACTTGGATTATGCTAATTTTCTCTTCCAGGTCTAGATCTACTCTTATTATTCTAGGGCTAATGGCTTTCCAACTTCTAACTCTGGTGTTGGTTTCTTCATCTATTACAATAGCCACTCCACCGCAAGCTCTCCTTCCATCAGCTACTCCTGAGTATCTCATTACATATCCCTCCTCAAGAACTCTCTCTCCTACACCCCTTCTTCTCGTTTCGCATATACCCAACACCTTGATCTTATACTTTTTCATCTCCTCTACCATCTCTACCTCTTTCCCAGTCAGTGTCCGAATGTTCCATGTCCCAAATCTGATAAAGTGGCTTGTCCGTTTATTCCGTAAATTCCGGTCCCGTCCGAGGCTAGTTGTAGTTCTTTGAATCAGCTTTAAACCAGCGTGTGGGTGATTAGCCCAACGACGCCTTCTTTGGAGTACTTCTTCGTCTGACTCCTACCCCTCGACCTGTCCGGCTTGGGAGGCCCTGCTGGTAGTTACACTACCGCCGGCATAGCTCTCGGGGTTATTGGAGTACACAAGCCCCTCCACCAACGACAAGGTGTTGTACTCCCTAGGAGGGGCATTCCCTGATGTGAACCCACAAACAGGGCTGGGTAAGGTAATAGAACAGAGGAGGGGGATCGGTTCGCTAGCACGAATCTTGGTTCACAATCCTGTCTGAACCAAGTTAGCTGAGTTCATCCGAGAGTACCGATCAGCCAAGGCAATGAGCATTCGGTAAACCTCGGAATGAATCGTGAGTATTCGTGATACGGATACAGTGCCATCTTGAACTTGCTTATTACCAATAAATTTAAATTTGATGACAGTAAACAGTAAAAAAGTGGTAAACAAGGAATAGCCTAAGCATGAAAGTTTTGAGGTTATACGATATGGTTTCGGGTCTATACTGTTTACAGTTCTGATAGATTTCACTGCATTTTTCGTTACATAAATTGTTTTTGCGTGTAGAGGAATATAGTAATTTCTAGTGTGTTTCGTGTATTCGTGAGTATTTCTAGTGTGTCCATTTTATTTTAGTGAGAGTGTGAATATAATTTATTGTGTTACCGTAACAGAATTTTGATGAAGAAATTTGAATAAGGTTCAGTATTTGTTAAATACAAACATTATTTATATTAAGGATAGGTGTAAAATAAAACATGATGGTAGACAAACTCCCGAAGTAAAAATCAAACAAGAAAAATATGAACAGGAAAAAAAATCTATATTTGTAGAAAATATGCTTAATCTTTGAGGGGTAAATCCTTAAAATGATTATTGATTACCTTTACGCTTGATTATGCTCAACATTCTATATCCTCTTGAGCTTTCACCCCAATAGATCATGATGTTGAACCCCCAAGCTAAAAGATCACGAGCCGCTACTGCGTATAACGTTGCAAACGCTAAAAATGAAATTTCTCAGGAGACACAAAAAACTATCTTTATTCTGAAATTGAACTTAAAAACTACTTTTTCGAATTGTAAACTATATTTCTTTACAAAATTATGTTATGACTAAGTTGAAATTCTGCTTATTTGTTATTTGATTGAGATATTGCAATTTTTATTCAACTTTTTGACAGAAAAACGTTGCAAACGACGGCGTTTGCAACATTGTTCTGTTATTACTTTCCTCTTGATGGCGTTTGCGACATTGTTCTGTTTTCACCTGTCTTTTGATGGCGCTTGGAACTTCTATCATTTACATATTATATGAGCTGGCTTTACCCAGTTTATGAGTTGTGAGGTTATTTTTTATATTTCAGTATTGATTAAACCTAAATGGATGATTGGTGAAAATGACACTTAAGACACAAAAACTTTTCACTGATAACAACGGACTATATTACGCAAATCATTATTACACAAGATCATAAAAATAATGAGTGGTTGGCACTTTCACTCAGAAATTCAGAAATAATCAAACTGTATGTAGTCTACTTCATAGTATAGTTTCAGAGCAGTTCACCTCCAACACACACACAGTTCATACAGTACTGCGTGGCCAGACAAAAATTGTTTATTCATTTGAAACATTAGGCTACATTACCAATAATGAGAATGAAGAAATGAATAATGAAATCACAGTCAATAATGAATTATTTGACACTAAAATTAAACACTATTACCATATTATCAAAAAGTTGAAAAAGTGAATCTAACAATTTAAAAAATCATGTATGTGATTATACATTTATACATACTTTATACATCACTCTTGTTCAACCTTTATGTTCTCATAAAACCGAGCATACCTCTGAGGGATATACTGACACATATCCATGAGATCCTTTTTTTTTTTGCTGATTTAATTGGCAATGTTTCAACATACAAAGACGGAAAATCACAAACTTGTACCGGGGCACATCTTCTGCATCCTCTTCCATTCATCTTCTTTGCCAGGGAGTGCGTATTCCACTCCTGAAGAATATTGTGTGATGCTCTTCCTCTCAATGTCATGGGATCATCCTTAGTCATCTGATACCACACATGATTAGTGATACTGAATTTAGACTTCTCAAGTGAGTTCACCACAATGTCAATGTTTTTAAAGTCGTTTGTATTCATTTCACACACAGTAAATGGATTTGGTGGTGGCTTTGCATTTGCAATGACTTCTACCTATTGATGAGGAATGTAGATTTGTTTACCTTTTTTTCGCTTTTTCAATAATAGCGAAATCCCTATCATAGGGAAGAAAACTGTGCCCTGTTGTCATGAACTTCTGCTCAACCGAAGTAAAATACTCATTAAGAATTAGGTGTTGCATTACAGCAATGTGTCGCCAGTTGTTATTTTGGCCTACACATCTGTCAGATCACAACTTGAGGTTTCTAACCCAAGTAGCAAAACAATATTGTCTTAATATTGGAAGGAATGTTTTCCCAATATTGTTTAATATATTGTAAATGTTGGTCAATGTTGTCAAAATACTCTGACAATATCTTTATGAAACCTTTAATATTTTTTGAAAATATTTTAGCAATGTTGGTACATATTGCTAAGATATTTTGAAAAAATATTGGAAAATATTGTCACAATATTGAGACAACATTTTTTAAAAAATATTATCATCCATATTGTGACAAAAATTATCACAACATTGTTCAATGTGTTGGAAATGTTGGTCAATGTTGTCAGAATACTCTGTCAATATCTTGATGAAACCTTTAATATTTTTTGAAAATATTATAGCAATGTTGGTACATATTGCTAAGATATTTTGACAAAATATTGGAAAATATTGTCACAATATTGAGACAAGATTTTTTGAAAATATTGTCTCAATATTGTGACAAAAATTATCACAACATTGTTCAAGTGTTTGTAAATGTTGGTCAATGTTGTCAGAATACTCTGACAATATCTTTATGAAACCTTAAATATTTTTCCTACGATATTTGAAATATTGGTTGATGTTGGGAAGATATTTTCCTGAAATATTGAAATATATTAACACAATATTGATATTGAACCGATATTTTACAAAAAATTGTGGAAAAATCTATCTCATAATATTGTGAGAAATTATTCCACAGTATTGTGAGAACATTATTCCACAATTTGTACAAAATTTTTGACACTATTTTAAATATTGTGAGAACATAAGGGTACAGTTATACTATGTGCAAGCTTGCTCAAATAAGCACTTTCAAGCTGGTACCTAGTGCCAACTTACAGGTGAAAAACATTTTTTTTCAAATGGTGAAACACGTTATGATTTGCTCGGAGAGAATGGAACTAGCTCCGCATTATTCATGGATCAGTTCTATTCTCTCTGTGCATCATGAGGTGTTTCTATGCATGTTCTAGATTCTGTTTTTTAACTGTAAGTTTTCACTACCAGCTTGAAAGCGCTTATATGAGCAACTTGCTCATAGTGTAACTGTACCCTCATTACACAATTTAAAAAAAAATATAAATACATTTCTGCAATTTTGTAAATTTCAATTAATATTTTCAACAATATTGAGTTTCAGGGATTGATTATTCAATTAAAAACCGTAATTATAATCAATTACTAATTTTGTTTATGATATCAGTAAATTGAACATGTAGACACGTTTTTATGATCTTTTCTGTCACTACTATTATATTATTATCTATTCGAGAGGTTCATCTTCACAATCGATGTCGATTATTGTTATTGTAGCTGGTGTTGATGGCTGATTCCTGGAAAAAATGAAAATAATAAAAAAAATCTGAAAGAAAATAATTCAAAGCAGAAAATAGTTGATCAATTTGTTTATTAATACTTAATAGTTATAATTGGATATGAAATCATAACTTGTATTTTTATTGATAGAAGTTGTAGAGAATCAGATTCTGAAGAAAACGTTGAATGGCGGTGATTGTGTTAAAGTGACTCAAATTTCAGAAATCCCGATCGGAAGAAGACAAAATAGTCAAACCATAGCACATCTGAATCAGTGTTTAGTCTCTCTATTTTGATCATTTGATCACAATTTCTGAGTCTTGGGTAAGTTTTACACAATCATGCCAATCACATTCCCTCCAGAATGAAGTTATAGCTAGAGTACCCAATAAAAAAATTGTTGGTTGATGAAAGACAAGGTTATTAAAAACAAGGTTATTCCGATTTGAGGAAACTAAAATGATGGGGAACCCGAAAATAGTACAGATCAGAGATCCCGACTACATTTGAGATCACGACTGGCGCATTGAAAATATTAATAATATTGAGCTTTCATGGCTCATAACATCCACAAGGTTGCTTTAATAAAAAATTATTGATCAATTGAGTTTTACATTTTTACCAATGTTTTACTAATAATATCATGTTTCTGTAATGTTGAAATCAGATCTATTTATTAGATTTAGTCCAAGTAGAAACCAAGTGAAGTGTTCTATTTTGAGAAGTGTAACAAGATTACAACATAAATGATATTATTGTCTTGCTGAAAACAAAAAAGTGCATGCGCACGGTACTAGAATTTCTGATCTGTAGCACTTCAAAGGCCGGACACATATAAACGCACCGAGCCCGTGCCGAGGTACGGCCGAGCTACGCCCGCGACACGGTGATGGTGATAGGAGAACACACATATCCGTGCTACAGCCGAGCGGCAGCAGTGTCTCAGTTCTGTAGTGCTACTGTGCTCTGATTTCTGAATGTGTTAAACTATTGTTAATAATATAACACTATTAAAGCTTGTTACATCCGATTTAAATTTATATTTTTCAATTTTAAACTAATTACCTGTAGACACAGAAGATGAGAATCATAGTGCTGGTAAATATTTCGGTGCATAACAATACCACAATCAGTCATGTGTTGGAAATATAAATATAAGCAATAAAATTGTTATCTAAACGTAAATGTAAATCTAAACGTAATTGGTTTTGAATTTAAAATTTAAGACACAGTCATGGGTTCAT
>NC_052511.1:52772388-52803604 GCF_014356525.2 Nilaparvata lugens | reverse complement strand
TAATGTTCAATTAGGATTACATAGTATATTTTTTGATTACGATAGTAATTTTTGTTTCAAGTCCTAGAGGTAAAAACGCGTGTATACTATACGGTACTAAAAGTATGGGCGAGACTTGATATATTGTGTTTTTGTTGTACGATAGTAAAAATTGATGAAATTTATGACTGTGTACGTTTTTGTAAGTTGCTTCAGTTCCCATCAGTTTTCATAAAACAGGTTTTTGGTAGATCAACAATTCAACAATGACCTACTGTTTTATTGCAGAAAAAGTTTTAAAATTGAAATAAATTTCAACCTATTGAATATTGATTTATAGTAAGATTCAATTCAAACTGATAGCATAGATGTGATAATAACATTGATTTCATTCATATGGAATGCTGATAATCAATAGTGAATATCAATAGGCTGTAGGTGTTCTGAGAGCCAGCAGTCATTTTGAATAGACCTACTAGTGAAATTTGATAATACAGTATATTGGAATATTGACTGAAAATTCAAGTAAGATGAAAACTTCTACTCAATATTAAGCTTCAGAAAGTCGTTCATCATTTAAAGTTATTAAATAAATTCTAATCGGCAGTCCTAAAGAGATATGAAAGGTGATTCCGATAAAGTCTTTCCTGCACTTTCTGATCTCAATAAGATAATAGAGAATTATTTACCTGATCTGGAACTTCAATTTTAATAATCTGAATACTAAAGAAAACATTTAGTGAATATTAAAGTAACATAAAGTAACATAAAGTGAATTAAAGAAACATTCATTCATTTTACATTCAGTGTATTAGGCCTATGTGGAAGACTATTTTAGCATACAGGAAATCAATGAGGCAAATAACAAAGACAGGCATATGACTGAAAAAAACTATGTTTATTACATTAATATTCAAATTTTTGTCAAGATTAGTCCATTTTCTTCCTCCTGTACAAAATATTTCCAAATGAGAAAGCAGCTTTCATCAACTGTAAAAAAATGCAAATCAGTTTAAGGATCTAATCAAGAATATATCGATTCATATATTAAGACCTTATAACGCGACTCGCTTTTGAGTAAGCAATAAAGTCGCGTTTTACGGTCTTTAGGCGCATGTTATACGAGCGCTAATGCCGCGGCGTTGGCAACGCTGAAAATGTATACAGCGTTGTTGGCGCGCACTATGAAAGTGTCATTGCGACGCTAAAACGCCGCGGCATTAGCGCCCGTACGAGAACATGGGCCGCCTTAGGGCCAAGACACATAAAACGTTTTTCAGGCATTTTTTACTGCCGGCGGACGAGTCGGCAGGGCAGGAATGTCTCCGATTGGATGATTATCAGCTGATTGGGTTGGCGTTCGGGAATCAGCTGATAAATCAGTCAATCGGAGACCTTCCTGTACTGCCGACTCGTAAGCCGCCAGCGCAAAAACGCCTATTATGGGATTGACTGTGATGTAATGTTTATATAATATATACTTTATTACTGACATCTTTGTAGGAGGTGAGGTTGAGTACAAAAACTCCATAAGGATTGATTTCAATGTCGACAGTGGCTCTGGCCATCATTATAAGCATACTCTGCTTGAACCATTGCGGCTTATCCATCCAGGGAAGATTTGCAAGAAATCTACGCAGTATTTCATTCTGCAACAAATTAACGCAAATATTCACAACAAAATACAAAATTATTCATGATCATTATTCATATGAAGTATCAATGATACTATTTCTATATTTCTTCTATTTTCTTTTAATTTTGAATCCATCTCATCTTCCATCATCATCATCATCATCATCAACTGTCAGCATCTGTTGAATGAGAAGCACTGTGGAATGCTGCTAGTTTCAAAACTGTTTATAATAATTTATTACTAGTGACCCCCTGGGTTGGAGAACTCGCTCAAGAACTGTTGTATTGTAATGTTTGAAACCAGCAACTATAAATTGTACAGAGTTGATGGAAATTATGAAAACAGCAAAATATTTCTGTTACAAGAATAATTCGACAGTAGGTTTCATTGAGGATCCTATTTGAAATGAAATAATATTACTCTGTCCCTTCAACATCTTTGATCATCATATGAATCCCAATTCATTTTTTTAAATGAGAAGGTGGTCATGTGATACATGATTTCGATACAGAGTTCCAAGAAAAAATAAATGGCGAAAACTGCACATTGATACATCAACCCGTATCATTTTCTTGATGTAAAAATTGTAAACTGTATGTTGGTGAAATCTGTCAGCGCGTGTGATAGCTCTCAAAAAGCTTCAGCTGCTGTTATGAATGAATGGAAAAACTGGTAATTGCATGCAATGAATTCACCAGCTGACTAAATAATAAATCATAAAAAAATTTTCTCATGCACTTTCAAATTTATTTTTATATCCTGAAAAATTTCGAAGGAGTGAGTCAATTTTGTTGTCCAACAAACTTGACCTGTAAAAAGGTTCAAAGAATACGTGTCAAAATTTGAAGATGTTTGATCGATTCTTTCTAAAGTTATTGTAGAACATAATATGTTCTACAATAACTGTATATTATACAGACGGACAACGACTTTAGCCTTCAGCTAAGTCAAAAGTGAGAACTCGCCCAAAGCTCGTTCAATTAAACCCAAATCTGGTCACTTATTGATGATCTGAACCTTATCACCCTCAAGACGGGCAAGGACGCACCCCTCTCCTAAATATCTCAAACTTGGTTCTAGCTGTCCCACAAATTATAAGGCACTCTCGCAGAAAAAGATCTTCAGCTGCTATTTTCAACACTGATGACCTTATTCTGGACCCTCCAAAAAATTGTTTTTGAACCCCCTCCCCAAAAAACTTTAAGGACGCAGTTTGCTGATTTATTTTCGGCAGATTGCATTGAAAATTGCTGATGTTATTATTGTGATATGGCAAGAGGAAAACCTTTTCAACTCTAATTTGAACCAATTTGTTTATTTTTATGAATCAGTTTATATTAGCCTATGTTCATCTGGAAGTTTCTAAATTCAAAGTTATCGTTCTATATTTGTCAATGAAAAAGAAAAAATAACAAGCAAGACAAAGTAATCACCTGGTTAGAAATGCGTTGACCACTGTAGTAGCAGAGGAGCATCAGTATATTGTTGCAGAAACATGATGCAGCATAATTCATGACAATCTTTGGATTATTTGCCTGAAAAAAAATCTGGTGTGGTACACTCACACAACTTTCCTTGCTCATATTTGAAACTACGATCAGACTTCTGTATATGTGTATATATAATTGTTTTCAGAGTACTTTCTCCTTTGTTTAAATTGTGAAATTCGATAATTTTTTTCAGTCGTCACTTTTTTAAAGTCGTCAAAACAGCTGTTCTACAGATGAAATATCTCGACTATGTGTTCTTTTTATGAACTGCGCTACCTACCTCATGCACAAGGAGGAGGTTACTAAGTCCATTTCTCAAGCATGGGTGGGCCCCCCCATTGGTTTCCCAGAAGGAGACTCATGCCAGTTGATAGAGCTGATAAATAACTATACAGGGTATGAATTTGAGAAAAATCGGTCAAGTTATTTTTGAGAAAATCGTGAAAAACATGGTTTTTTAGTAATTATCCGCTATTTTTCTCAAGAATATTACGGAGCTCCTGAAATTTTCCCAGAAATAAGACTAATGTCAGTTGTTAGGGCTTATGAATAGCTATCCATGGTATAAATTTGAAGAAAATCGTTAGAGCCGTTTTCGAGAAAACCGTGAAAAACATGGTTTTTTGGTAATTATCCGCCATTTTTCTCGAGAATATTACGCAGCTCCTGCAATTTTCCCAGAAATCAGACTCATGTCAGTTGATAGGGCTTATAAATAGCTATCCATGGTATAAATTTGAAGAAAATCGTTAGAGCCGTTTTAGAGAAAACCGTAAAAAACATGGTTTTTTAGTAATTATCCGTCATTTTTCTCGAGAATATTACGCAGCTCCTGCAATTTTCCCAGAAATGAGACTCATGTCAGTTGATAGGGCTTATAAATAGCTATCCATGGTATAAATTTGAAGAAAATCGTTAGAGCCGTTTTTGAGAAAATCGTGAAAAACATAGTTTTTTTAGTAATTATCCGCCATTTTTCCGCCATCTTGAATTGAATTTTATTGAATTTCTTATTGTCGGGTCCTCATGGTATAAGCACCTTAAGTTTGAAATTTCAAGTCAATCGGTTAATTAGGAATGGAGTTATTGTGTTCACAGACACACACACACACACACGCGCGCACACACACACACAAACACACACACACACACACACACACACACACACACACACACACAAACACACACACACACACACACACACACACACACAGCACATATTACGCTTAAACTAGGTATGTTTTTTATTCGTTTTCAAGCTAGTTTGGCAGTCCAAGTAATTTACAAGCTTGAATTATAAATCATATCAGGGTACCGCTATCGATGATTCAATTTGAACACTCATTAACAACATAGAATAAGCCTTATCTCATGTAAGTAATAGCAAAAAAGACTAGGCCCAATCTCATGGTGAAGCAGTAGTTTTTGCTACTACATTTTTATAAAATTATACTTCTATACAGTGAAGTTTTTATAACAATATAGGTTACGATACACAATCTTCCGGGCGGAGGGGTCTATTTATATATATTTATATATCTATTTATAGATCAGGTGCTGTGGTGCTGACTATTTAACGCGAATCTCACTACTAAAGTATTTTTAATACATATTATTCACCTGCAACATCAAATAGATATTGAAGCAAGTATCAATAGCAATTAGCAAACTCGTCATCAATATCCCATATCCAGAGATCATTGCACAGTCCTTGAGGGTCCTGAAAATTTAGAAAATAAGAATTGAACAAATTAGAAATTTCATTACTATCATGTTAGTCCAGTCAAATGGTCGTTTTTCAGAAAACAGCCCCGAAAGAATTTTTCTCGAGGCTATGTATTTTGAGGCGCTGAATTCGAATCTGAAATTTGCTGACACGCCAGAGGGCAGCTTCACCCCCAAAACCCCCAAAAAACCCCAAAATTTCGGACTTTTTCCAATTTTCCCATTTTATCTCGTGAACCTTGAGTTTCTCAAGAAAAATCCTCCCCGACAAAATTGAAGAGAATAAGATTTCCAATAAATTGAGTGGTCGCGCAGGATTCTACCATTTTTGGTTCCGGAGCTACAAATTTTCAAAAAATGGGTATTTTTTAAGGGGTTTTCAAAATTATGCAAATTTACCACTTCTACCCTATACAAGATGGATATTTTCCTAGTATAGATAAAAAATCACACATCACGAGAAAGAACAATTCATTATGAACAGGATACCTTAGAAATTTTCGAATTTAGTAGTGGTGGGAGGGTGGATATACCCAAAACTAGAAAATCATGTCCTACAGCCAAAATACAAATTTTTCATTATAATACCTTTTCAAGGCCTTCCTAACAAAAAATACATATTTCGGCTGAAATCATCTCACGCGGCCTTTTTTCTATGAGAATCAACCGTTGGAAACATTTAATTTCAGTATTTCGTAGTGGGGGCACGTCATTAATTGACCACCACCAAATCACCTCCACTATAACGCATAAGTTCAAAAAAAATATAGTGTGAAATAAGTAAATAGTTGATAATATTAGTGAAATATCTATTACAGTAGATAGATAGATAAATTTGAATACTATTACCGATTAAGGTTCTGGTGGTACTGCACTATTAGCCTGAAATCTTTGCGGAGTCTCTCCATATCAACATCACTCATTTCATTTGTTTTTCCTATATCAATTCTACCACTCTCACCAAAACCTGGATAATCATTCCCAATTTCCTCAAAAAGTATGTAGATCGTCTCAAAATCTGTCATAATTTTATTTACGCCTAGCAAAAGTGAAACATATCCACTGAACGCTTCCAGAGCGAGAAAAACTATGAGAAAACTGTGTAAAACGAAGATGTAGATCACAAAAGAGTTTCCCGCTATGTCAGGAGGGATGAAAGATACCAAAGGAGTAGGAGAGCCTCTTGGATCGTCTTCCAGGCTGGCTCCCAAAAGTTCCAGAAATAAGTACCTCACAACAAACCCCGAAAACGCGACATAAATCAAGGCGATTATGGTCTGACTCGAAGATTGCAAATTATTCCTTTTCTCATCGTAGTGCTTTTTTATCTTCTTCCATTTTTTTGCTCCTCTCAAATCAAACTGTGAACCATTATCGATCAGATACTCTTCCTCTATTAGTTTACTCATTCGCATACTGTCTTCTGGGTTGAGAAACCGTTTTATAATACAGGAGAACATTGTGAGAACTGTGAGGATGTCTTTCATGGCTAGGAAACATTTTTCGAAGTTGTCGGCTTCGTTGACGAAAACCATTGATAGATTTGAGAGTACTAGGAGAGCTGTGATTAATCCCATTATGAAGGGAAGTGGGCTGCCAGTGTCGTATCTTAGCAGATTGATGTATCTGCGCATTAGGTGTGTGCTTTTCATCCAAATCTGTAAAAACCAGATTAATCTATTTAAACTTTAGAGACATAAATCCATTTTTTTAATTTTTTAATAATAAAACACGCTTGCGAGAATCCATTATTATAGTCCAGTTAATATAAAAAAGGTGGCGTGTTTGCAATTTATATTGCAGTTCTGATTTCTCAATATATTATTTGGATACATGAGAGAAGTCCAGAACCAATTTCTTCATGCAAAATTTTCTTTTGCAAGATACAGAGTGGCCCAAAAACCTCGTATTTTCGGTTCATTTTCCAGTTTCCAGCTATTTCTGCCAAATCCAGTGATCGGAAAGAAAAATTTGCTCTCGCCTTTTAGATTATAAAATTCTGGATAAAATGAGATCATTCGGAACTCTTTATCTCCAATAAATACAGAGTAATGATTTTTCAAAAATGAGTGAAATTTAAAGAAAAAATCAATTCTGATGAATTTCAGTTATTGATCAACTAGTCCAGGCGCAAATGTCATGAAAAAGGCACTCACGGTCTTTTTTGAGTAACAGACACGGAAGATGCCTCAATAATTTCTTCGTTAGATCTAGCATAATAAGGATCGTGATGATGATGATGATAAGTCGAAATCACATGCAAACACCTCAAAAACAAGATGGCCGCCAAAATGTTTAGGGTTTTGCTATATCGCTTTTATTTGAATAACCGTTTAAAATATTCAACCGTTTTTTGACAAAAAATATTTGAAATGACCTTCATAAGGCCAAAAACGTTTTTTTTAATTTATTTTCATTAGGCCTATATAACTTTTTTGTGCAAGAAATACAAAGAAATTTTTAATCTATGAAATTTAGATCGTTTCTTCAGCTTTAAAACGATATGTTTTTATACTTACAACACATCTTGATGTGTTGTACGTCAACAAATATGTGTTCTCCATCCAGCGCCCTCAAAAGAAAACTCTGCATGATTTCTGGTGCGTTTTTCTACACGCCTACGTTTTAGAAGGAAATTTTATGAAACAAAATTTGTAGAGGAAGATTATTAAAATATTTTCGTTCAAAAAACGGTTGAATATCTTGAACGGTTATTTAAATGCAAGCTACATAGCAAAACCCTAAATATTTTGGCGGCCATCTTGTTTTCGAGATGTTTGCCTGTGATTTCTACTTATCATCATCACGATCCTTAGTATGCTAGATCTAACGAGGAAATTGAGACATCTTCCACGGCTGGTACTCAAAAATGACCACGGAATGACATTTGCGCTCAGACTAAACAATATCTTCCGATTGTTACCATTTAGATGTATACCTATTTTTTACCATAGGTAATTCAAGATCCCTGTGGGCGTATTTTTGTGCTGTACAATCTGAGATCAGGTAGAGCGCTCTATCACTATAGATTTTCAGGTACACCTGATAACAATGCTCCTTGAATTGTGAAAAACACCTAATTTTCAGCTTCAACCATCATCACCAACTACTTTGTCCTCACATTGATATTTCGCACAATGATATAAGCTTATGAGATTATGTTCTTCGAGAATCACCTGTTAGATGCACTTCATTTCAGTATTTCCTAGAGGAGATGCGCGCATAAGGACTAAGGAGACCTCAAGGATCAAATTTTCAAACACTTATAACTTTTGACACAATATGCTCACATTTCATCGTACAACACTTCATTCTACTCGGCTCGTCAAGGCGGTTCAAAATCATGCATCATAGATCAAATTCGGTCGAAAATGGAAAATCTATTGTTGAGTGTACTTAAGCCCGCATATTCCAATACACAAAAAATGGCCAATATTCAAAGCTATTATATGTATCTCGGTAACCCGTTATTATAAAAAAATTAATTGATTTTGAAATGTATAATAGAATCTTGTATTTCATTTTCTATAAACGTTTTATGGAAAAATATGTTCGTGAAGTATGATTCGATTGTTGAAAAAAAATAGGAAATTGTAGATATTTTTCTCATATTAACGGTTTTGGCAGCTCTAGCTATGATAGGGAAAGGTGATTCAAGATGGAATTAGGCAACTGAGGTCGTAGAGGATTAATTTATCTACAATTTGGAATTAATCTTGAGTTTCTATGATGTATCAGACTCGTTTTAGAAAGTTTTCTTGATTAACAGTAAAATCACGAAAAATGTATTTTTTTAAATCTTCGTACTACCGGTATAACTCTCAAATGGTATTGGAATCGAAAGTATTATTTATTGGAGTGGGAAAAGGGGAAAAAGTTTCACATTCCCACTAGATTTAGAAATTTTATCAGAACTATTTCATAAGATATGCAGCTTTGAATGTAGAAATTGTCCATTTTTTATGTATTGAAATATGGACTTAAATTTCTCAGCAATAAATTTTAATTTTTTCGACCGAATTCGGTCAAATGATATTGATGCATGATATTGGACCGCCTTGACGAGCCGAGAAGAATGAAGTGTAGTACGATGGAATCTGAGCATTATGTCAAAAGTTACAATTCAATATTGACAAATATATACTGTATTACAATATAAATACTGCAAACACCAATTTATATAGTGACTGGACTATTGTAAATGATATTAAATTACCTACGGTATAACATGATCTATATAGCCTATGTGACTGTTATCGATTGTGCTTAATTACAGGCTCACATTTGCAAATTCTAGTATACAGTAGGTAGGTCTATTCTAGTTTGTTAGTAACAAAAATGATTGGAGTTGCGGTCTCTTCCAAATAGTTTCAAGGCTTTTTAACAGAGAAATGAGCAGCTATATAAGTCTCATATAGTAGCATTGACTGATAAAAAAATTCATTATCCATGTGGAAAATGAATCATTATTCACATTAATTTCGTCATTATTTTAAATTCATTATTTATTATACATTTCTATGTTGTGTCTCAGTCTAATATTCAAATAAATTTGAGTTTCTTTTTTCAAAAAGCTTTAACTATGTTGATTCTGCCATCCGTCTATGTGATTGGTCTGCTTCTCTAAACGAATGTATATTGCATCATTAGGCCTATAAAGGAGAGTTGGCTACTAACACTGAAGTCTATGATCATAACACGAGGCATAGAAATGACAAAAGAACTGAATACCAACCTGAAGTATGCACGATCTCAAAAAGCTTGATTTTTTACAGGAGTAAAATTATTAATTTATTGTCATTACCTATTAAAAGCCTTTCTTGTATGGGTTTCAAATAAACTGTTGAATTTATTCTGCAGTAAGAATGTATTTTAACAGTGGCAGAATTAAATGAAATTGTTTTTTGTATTTATGTGATAAATATTGGTATTTCAACTGACTTTGTTCTGTAGAATTGTGTTGTTTTTCTTCAAAACTGTATTTGTATGCTTGAATTTTTTAGGATGACGTTGACCATGCATTTATTTTTGAATAGTGTCCTATGTCAGTAAAGCAATTTCTATTTCTATAGAAAACATTCTTATGATTACTACAATCATATTAACTTACCATATTGTTTTCTCTGTGAGATTGACTCGATTCTTCAATATTTTCTCAGATTATTAACATTTGACTTTAAGGACCGGTACCTATATCTGCGAAGTGAGAATATTTTTTAATAATATATTATTAACTTACCAATCCCATTTTTTTTGAATCTAGGAGAAAAGTTTAGAAATGAAATGGATGAAGGCAAAAGAATGAAATATAAAGTAAAAGCTCAAATTAGAAATTTCAATATCATAAAGCTTTCTAGCATTAAGCTACTATCATTCTGTGGACTTTTATTATACGAAGTGGAGGACTTTCTTTTGTATAGAATACCAAATTTTGGTAGAAGCTATGAAAAAAGCAGTTATTGAAGTTTCAATTCAATTAGTATTAAACTATGCGTTTTGGATCGAATTTTTTGTAAAGCTATCACGTATTAAAATAGATCTAAATTATCCTGGATATCTACAATATTAAATTCATTCATATAAATATATAATATAATTCTAGGTTTCAGTTCTATTTCTCTAAAAGTAATTTTTAAAATATTGAGGAAGTAGAACAACATTAGGCCTACAACTGATAATATAACAAATAACAATATAAAGCACACATAAAACTATTTTTCCATTGATAGTAAAAGCTGTTTGTTGCTGAGTAAAGTAGTATAACAGATATACGTAGGTCTAGTATCCAGTTGTACTGTAACCTATATAGAGTCATTCTTTGTAGAATATTTAATATATGTATGTTGTTGTACAGCACTTTCATTCTAAGAATGTAATATTTTTATAGAAAATTGAAACAATACCGGGTTTGTGGTCTATATTCTCACGGTCAACGGTCTATGAAACATCCCTACCGTGATATGAGTTCAAATATATTTCATCATCAATTTTAGTATGACAAATTTATTGTAGTTCCTATCTTTCTTTAATTTAGTGAATTTTCTATTTTAGATTAGGCTTATACTATATTATATTATACTATTAATGTATTAGAATTATAATTTTTGGTTGTGTCAAGAGGGCTATTATTGGAAGTATCTCTTCCTGGTGCCTTCATATTGTAATGTAAATAAATAAATAAATATTATCTACGTAAAGCTGAAAATACAAGACAGATTGTAAAAAAAGGATTAAGCTAGCAAATAATCCTTATAAACTGCTTTCTAGGCATACACACCTTCTGCCTGAGCTTCAAAGTTCGAATAATACTTCCAGACTTCATCCCCAATAATCTTACTGGCTGAAACAATAACAATAATCTCTTTTCTCCCTTCATATTTTTGGCTAATGATAGGTAATTACACATGATAGGTGCTGAGGTATAATTAGCAAGTACCGTATTCTGTACTGATCAGTGAGCACCGAAAATAATTATACAAAAACGTTACTAGAAAAGAGATTATTGTTCTAGAGTCATGATTATAGCTCTAAATACTGTAATTCAGAAAAAAATATTTTAGATGTCTCCTGATTATTATAGATAAGTGCTACAATCAGTCAGCAAATCATGAATTATTATGGATAGTTTATCTACCCCTTCCATTATAAGTCATTATTAATAGTGACTTATAATGGTGCAAGGCAGATAACGTTTTTGCATCTTTTCACAACTTTTCTTCCTTCTATCTTGATAGGGAGCTAGTTTGGTATAACTTTCTCCATCTTTAACATAAAGATACTTACATAAATATGTTAAAGTGGAGGTGTGCTACCCACTTTTAAATGTAGATTCTATTTTTCAGTAAGTTGAATGTATTAATTTGAATAATAAAATAAATAATAGATTGTACTTGATGTAGTGTATCGAGTATATTAATGTCGATTTTTCAAATCACTTATGAAATTATTTATATGTGTATTCCAGTAAGCATGGCCATTAGTCATTGTTAGTTCATTCTCCAAGGACAGCAATATATTATTTCTTACTATGGTTACAACTTAAAAAGTGAAAACATACCATTGGAAATGAGATGCTAAGATAGTGTAGGGAGAAGTCATTGGAGAGACTACTTTGGTTAGGAGGTAAGCTTTATGGATTACTGTATAAGTTCAATGGTAGCAGAAACATTAATATAGGACGTTTGAATAGATTTATTTCATGAATGTACAACCGCAGATGGAGCTGTTAATAGGCTATGTGGTACAAGTTACTAACGTAACTTATCTGTACCGGTACCTGTTAAATTATACTGTTACTCACACAGCATTAACAGCTTTAGAGTTATCAGCCACTTCACTCCCGTGTTATCGGATGGACACGTTTAATAGTTGGTCTCTGCTGATATATAACAGTCGTGAGGCCCATTGACGGCTAGAATAATAATATACTCAGGCGAGGAGGAGCTTCCGTCAGGTTCTCACCACCAATAAAGGCATACACATATTATTAACATTTCATGTTACATATTATTAACATTACATGTTACATATTATTAACATTTTTCATACCACAAATACTATAGTTACCCTAATATAACAAATAAATCATTCCATAATAGATGATTTTGCACCATGAATAGACGTTTTTCAGTGCTCATAAGATTTCAAAGAAATTTATTTAAAACTTATTCAACTCTCCTCCACTACTGTTCTCACTCAATCCCTTCAATGGATGTGTCTTGTTCCTTCCAGCCCACACACTGAAGCCCAAATCATTCCATTAGGAAGTGCAGATCGAAGTAGTGCAAGAAGAAATGTCGTTATGGCTGGTGCTCAAAACGACATTTCTTCTTGGTTTCAGGCAAACTACTTCTTATTGAATCGAGAAAAAGCCAAGTCAATTATTTTTAATTTCAAAAATATAAAAGATGAAATCACCTCAGCTACGCTACTTGGTATTGTTCTCGTTACAAAACTAACATGGACATGCCACATTGACTGGTTACTGTATGTGGTCGGCTCAGTAGAGTGGTTTTTCTTATAAGACGTCTGAAAACTCTTGATCCTCAGCAATATTTGAGGACGTCCTACTTCGGGTTTTTCCAGAGTTTGATTCAATATGGGCTTATCCTATGGGGCGGAGCAGCCAGTACTAGTAGGGTGCTGCTTCTTCAGGAAAAAGTAGTAGCTTATGGCCAATGCTGACTACCTCGCTCATTGTCGTCCAATATTTGTCTCGATGGAGGTTAAGACTGTGTTCAGCCTGTACGTCAAGCAACTCCTAGTCAGGGTCTGGATGTTCTTGAATGTACGTCTGAGATACACAGGCATTTCACCAGACAAGCATGTCATCTGAATGTTTCTTTTGTCAGGCTAAAAAAACTTCAAGGCCATTATAGAATATTATCAATCAAGGCATTCAATAAGCTGCCTGTTAGTGTGTGAAATATGAATCAAGCCCGTTATAAAACACGAGTTGAAAAGCTGCTAACAGAACACCCATTATATAATGTGAAAGAATCATTCAATTTGCCCGTCGATGTAATAAATACTTATTTTGAGTGATGATTATATGTGTATGAATTGGCTCAGTTTAGTTTTATAGGATATTATTATTGACGACACCTAATGTACATTGAAATGTATTTATTGGTGGATTAACATATTCTATCCTATTCTATTCCCTTAAGTTCATTTTGTTCCTATGTGACAAAGCATTTCCACACTTATGTTTATATAGTAACTTTTTCTATTAAATAGAATAAAATTTTTATACATAAATCGGTTTCTGCAGCTTGGAAGTTCTTTGGATATTCTACTGTAATAACCTGTACCTACTGATAATCCCAGATGGTTTGTAATAATTAAAAATTATTTGCATTTGGAAGAAACTCTGCTGGTTTAAGAGTGTAAATACTGTATTTACATAATATTACATACTTATGAAAATGTGATTTCCAATTAAGATTAAATAGTATATTTTTCTGATTACGATAGTAATTTTTGTTTCAAGTCCTAGAAGTAAAAAAAACGCGTGTATACTATACTTACTTATACTATACTACTCTCGTATGGGAGAGACTTGATATTGTGTTTTTGTTGTACGATAGTAAAAATTGATTGAATTTATGAATGTGTACGTTTTTGTATAATTATTTTCTTCAGTTCCCATGAGTTTTCATGAAACAGGTTTCTGGTAGATTACGGTATCAATTCAATAATACCATAGAGAAACAATAGTGTAAAACTTATGCTATTGTTTCTCTATGATAATACCCTACCAATTTTATTAAAAAAAGGATCAAAATTGAAATAGATTTCAAACCTTTTCGATTTATAGTGAGATTCACTTTAAACTGGTTTCTACATCACATGTAGATGTTATGATGAATATTGATTTTATTAATAAGAAATGCTGATAATCAAAAGTGAATTTCATTATAGGTAGGTGTTCTGAGAGCCAGCAATCATTTTAAGTAGGACCTATAGGCCTACTAGTGAAATTTGATACTATACTAGCAGTGCACCCGTGCTTCGCTACAGAAAATGAAAGATAAAATTATTTTTGTGGAACATTTATAATCTAAATCCTACCAAAATTGTTATAAACGTTTTTGAGATTAGGCTACAACTTGGCATGAAAATTATTGATTCAAATCATTCGAATAATTAATTGATGTGTTGGAAATGCTCTGTAGAATAGTAGTCTAATTGCAGCGAATTTTGTAGAATATTGGGCGGGCTTAAGAGTCGACCTCGACTTTATTCATTGGTAATTAATATTTTCCATTTACAGTAATCAAATTAGCAGTGATCATGCTATTTTTGTTTTTGCTTGATACAATTGAAGATTAAATTTAAAATTGAGTTGATTCGGAATTTGATGACTGGTATATCCATGGATCTCTTGCTTATTCTGGATTTTTTGGCATAGCATGTCACTTACTTTTCGTTTCACTTTCCAAAAGAGTAAAAGCAGCCAAGCCACTGATTCTTTCTTCCATGGAAGTCCATTCATACATAAGAGTCCATTCATAATAGTTAGTATAACATTTATTGTGGCTGATTTCTCATTTCCTAAACTTTACTATCATAAATATTAAAGTGGGATCATTTCAATGTGAATTTTGCATAAATCTGGATAGAGTTTATTCAATCACTTTGATTATTGACTACCATTATATGATTTCTTTCTTTTATCTTAGCTTCAAACCAAAAGCTTAGGGATGAAAATTTGGGTGTAAACTAACATGTAACTCAATTCAATTTCTATCTAAATTGGCAACTTTAGTATTTACTTATGATCTATCAATATCAATAGGTTTGTCTACAGTAACTTTATTAGTAATATAGTTACTGTAGGTTTGTCTTGTGTCATGTAATCTATACTTATAAAATTCGGGTCGCCGGAGTTCCGCATGCACTGAAAGCCGCCACTCTCAGAAAAATCTGGTGTGGCGCACTCACACAACTTTCCTTGCCGTTATGAAAATTGATCACCTGACGCAAGTGTTCCCGCGCATCTCAAGTCTACTATTCAAAGATTTGAGCGAGCTGGTGACAGGGCAATAACGCTGGAGACACACGAGGTTTGCTATCTCTCATAGTGAATCATTTAATAGAATCAACAGTTGCCAACAGTTTGCAATAATTGGATAATCACATTCTCTCGAATTTCGAGCTTATTTTCAATTTTAGGTGAAAATGTTACTGAACATTAATTGTAGAGATTCTCATGCTCAATCTTTTCCACACAAAATTTTTTGTTTAAATTGTATCTGAAGCCTGATAATTGAGAATCTAAAATCAAACTTTGCATAGATGGGGCGGAGCTCCTGAAATTTTTCTGATATAGGACTTGTGGCAGTTGATAGAGCTTATCGATGACTATTCTAAGTATAACTTTAATAGAAATCGTTGGAGCCGTTTTCGAGAAAATCGCGAAAAACCCTGTTTTTGTGTCGGATCCTTATAGTGTAAGGACCTTAAGTTCCAAATTTCAAGTCATTCCGTTAATTGGGAGATGAGATATCGTGTACACAGACGCACATACACTCATATATATATATATATATATATATATTATATATATATATACACACACACACATACAGACCAATACCCAAAAACCATTTTTTTGGACTCAGGGGACCTTGAAACGCATAGAAATTAAGAAATTGGGGTACCCTAATTTTTTTCGGAAAGCAATATGATGAGTCTCGTGGCAGGTTGGGTCGTAAAGCCAACCTAACTTGAATGGACTGTATGGTGTGAGAAACAGAATTTGATAAAAGAACTAACACTTGTCTAGTTCTTACACCACAGACCCAACTAAGTGCCAAATTGAAATTACAACTGTTATACAAATTGTAATTAACTCTGGAAGCTAGAATGTTTGAAAAGAAATGTAACTGTAACCTAAAAAATGTAATAGTTCTAAGTTGATACCTGTGATAATGATTTTTCTAAATACACTTTCACTGATTCCTTAAATTATTTTTCCTGAAAAAATTAATGACAAAAAGGGTAGGAATATTACACAATATTGATGATTACAATCAACCATGGATCATCAATAAATTCAGAATAAATCTCAACAAATCATAACAATACTTCGTATGACGTGAGAGTACACCAGAAGCAACTTGGCTAATGTGTAGAACAGAGCAAAGACAGCTATACTGTCTGATTTCATATGATTGATAATTAATGTGAAAAACGTTGAAAATTCCTAGAATCATACATATACAGAATTACTAAAATGTGACTTCAAATACTTGAAGTGGCAAAATTGTTGCACAACAGACTTCCAATGTTGTGGTAAAAGGAGAAAGAGACTCATAAAAAAAGTGTAAGTAGAAGTTTCAATGTAACAAATAAGTAGCAATTATAAACAGAATTAAAATATGAATATTAGAAATACCTCTGTGTAAAATGGGCCAAAGAATAAATCTAAAAATATTGAAAGTGACAAAAATTCATCTGATAAACAATTGTTGCAAGTCAGGCCATCTAACTTGTTCCCGGGAGGGCACATGAGACACACACCAGTGACTTGGACCTGGGCAGGCAGCAGGGCACCTTGGATGCAATCAGTGAGAGAAGGGGAGACCAATGAGAAGGACACCAAAGACTGATGGAGCAGAACTCCGACGACCGAAGAGATGAGCTCCATCGACCGAAGAGAAGAGCACCGAAGACTGATGAATGACCTCAGAGTGGATACACAGAATCCAGGGTGGACCAACACACAGTATTTGTAATTGTAGATGGAATGGCACGGTGCCAGAGTTCAGAACATATGCAAAATGTGAGGTAGTGGTTGCAGTTAGCACAAACTAGAAATGTCTCCATCACAATTGTGAAAATAATTTGAATTGAATTGATACAGTTGAAAACAATTTGAAACAGAAAGTTCTGAACACATTTGATAAGCCAGATCACTGGATGCACACAGAAATTGCACAGGGGCAAGAATAGAGTTTATGAAAACTTGAGTTTGGCAGCAAGGCTACTTTTCTGAGATTGGTTGTGAATTGAACTGGGTTAGTATATACCCACAAGATCTAGAATCTTTGAAATAGTAGAGCGGCAGATCTTCAATCCTGATGCTGAATGTGGCAGACACGGTGTCCTGATGCAGAGAGAAGTATTGTGGCCTTCAAGTCACTGTGACTTGTAACCAAACCAATCAGACAAAGTGCCAAGAGAGAAAAAATTGAACTTACATTAAAATAGTCACGAATACAATTTTTTTAGTGTTCATAATAATTTATGACGGCAGGAAACATTTGAATTTTGAAGATGAAGTTTGTGGAAAATTAGTTCTGCATTTTTAAAGTTGAACACAAGGTGACGCAGCACTAATAGGTTAGCTTTAGGAACGACGAAGAAATTTTGAACAGAAAAAATCTTGAACAGAAAAAATCCCACAGAGAAACTTATTTGCACATAATGAATAGGAGAACTTGGAGAACACTTAAAAACATTAATTTTAGGTGAAAAGATAAAATTGCTACATATTTGAAGAAAATGAAAAAGTGATGCCTGAGCAGGCAAATTTCTTGGGAAGTGAAGAATGGAAGTGTCTATCGATTGTACCCACCAAAGGCCGATTGAGGTATTGAAAATAGAAATGACACAGAACCAATGCAAAATGGCTCGAATAATTGCAGAATATGACAAAAACTGCAATATAAAGACAATATGAGATGAACAACAATACAAAGCGAGTGTTGCAATGACAAGCAACAACTATTAGACAATATGATAACTAGTAAATACACAAAAGAAAATGCAGAGTGCTGGACAAAGGACCAACAAAATCAATCCTCAAATTTGGGTAGGGGAGCAATGCTCAAAATGGCACGTATGAATCTACCATGACTAGTCTGGACAGTAACAACTCTAACTTTTTGATCACAACCTGGGTGTACATCAATGACTCTAACACGTTTCCAGGAGGCAGGGGGTGTATTCATATCCTTCATTAGTACAATGGTGTCAACAGTGATGCTCAGAGATTCTGAAGTCTATTTGTTCTTTTTTTGTAAGGTGACAAGATATTCCTTAGACCATCTTTTCTTTTTTACTGTATTTGATTTTGCTGTAGAGATGTCACTATTAGTGGCAAAGATTGAAATAGGTTCTTCAGTAGCGACAAAATTGCAGGCAGGAATGGAACCCCAAGCTACCCAACCTAAACATGTGTTCTGCAAGACACAATTATTAGACAACATTAATTGACCTGGAACCATAATTGATGCATAAATGTCTACACTCAACAAAATATCAACACCAGTAAGTTGACAGAAAGATGGATCAGCAAGTTTCAAATTAGATGGAATGTTAAATTTTTCAATATCAAGTCCTGGCAGTGGATGCTAGGCGTGATTTTCTCAGTTATGATACATTTAATAGAACAAGACCAAGTGCGATCTGTAGAAAAAATATTCAAAGATGAAACATCCATGAGAGTAGAATTGCTGCCAGAAACGGTATGCACAATACTACCAGAACAGGTTGATGGCAATTGCAAACGAAGCGCAAGATTGTGCAAAACAAAACAACTGTCAGATCCACTATCCAACAAGGCACGACAAGGAACAGCTTCACCATCCATAATGAAGACAGTAAGTAGAACTGTGGGCATGATACATGCACGAGGAGGATTTTGAATACTACCTTGATTGGCACAATTCAAATTACTGACAATCTGGTTACTAGGAGTTGGAGTTGGTGGTTGACATGACTGCTGGGCAGGCGCAAGTTGAGTGCTGGATGCAACTGACCTGTTGAAACTTGTAGATTCAGAACGCAAAGACTGTGACTTAATCGATGGTGCAGGAGAATCGTCGACAGCATTGTAATACATTGACCTGGAAGGTGCAATGGATGTCGGCAACATAGGCACACATTGTGCCCTGGACAAGACTTGGCTAACAGGAGCACTGAATTCATGATGCACTGGATGCGGCGAAGTCTGCTGACTGTGATGTGAAGTCTCAGCATAGTTGACTGGTGGCTGAGTATAATAAAGATCGTTGTACTCTCAGTATTGTTCCCTTTGACTAGGTGGCGACAGAGTGGTAAGTCTGTTATGCACATAGTTGGCAGTGTAGGTGCAGTTAGCTACTCGATTTGGCAATTGGGCTCCATGAAGCATCAAATGATGAGCTTTCTGGCAAGTATGGCAGCTACCACGATGTGAAGTGGACCATGGATGTAAGCAGTTGAAACAAAGTCGCTTCTGACAGACAGCTTGAGCGCATTCTGAAGTTGGAATATTCTTAAATATGTTACAGTTGAAAAAATTATGTGTTGTACTCTGACAAAATAAACAGCTGGTAGACCTATTGAACATGGTGGGTTGATTCGAATTTGAATTGAAATTAGCATTTCCAAATTTAGATTGTATGGGGGGCTTAACAGCAGAAGGTTGATTAGAGACATTGTTGTGCAAATTGATTTGAGAGGCATTGTTATTAGGGAATGAGACAGCATGAGAAACCTTATGTTGCAATTCAAGAAAATCCCAAAGATGAGGAATATTCAATTGTTTTATAGTAGAAACAAAACGCTCCCAATCCCTAATGGTGGAGGTGTCAATACATGAGACAGTAACTGACATGAAAATTAGATCTTTGACAGGAATATCAAGTGACAAATTTTCGAGGGCAGAAATGTTAGTTTTTTGATTATCTATGAAGATATGCCAGGATTGCGCTGAGTGGCTATCCAATTTGGGCAGGTTCAAAATAGCAGAGATGTGGGTTTCAGTGATAAGCAATGAATTATCATACCGTTGTGTAAGTAAGTCCCAAGCTACAGAAAAATTCCCAGAAGGAGAGTTTGCAATTCGATTGAGAGCTTCACCTGACAGGACTTGACGGAGGTAATGGTACCCGAGGGTATTGTCTAACAACTTATTATTAATGATCAAACTAGTGAAGGTCGATTTGAAATTCAACCATTGGTCAAAACTTCCATCAAAAGTAGGAAGTGGAATATCAGGGAGATGAGCGCTGAAGGCTTGGTGCATCACAGGTTGTGTGCGCATTAGAATTTTGGGCATTAGAAAGTAAGTTGTTCTCACATTCAAAGTAACGCATGACAGAAGATATTCTTGAAAAAAGATTAGTGAATTTAGTATGAATAGTATCAGTTAAATTAAAATCCAATTCAATATTCAAAGATTCTACTCTTTCAAGACATGCATGATACCTCTCTTTGATATAAGTTACTTCATTTTTTAGATGTTCAATAGCAAATAGCCATATTGATTTTGTACTTCACATAGATTGCAATCATTAAGGATGAGGTCAAGTTGACCATCAATAACATTCAAAGGTCTAAGGTGAGGCGCTTGAGCAACTTGAATTGGTTGAGCAGGATCTTCAATTGATTGAATGTTTGCCACTTTGGCAATAGGATCAGCTTGATCATTCATGGTTGATTTTACAAAATTCAAAAAATGCAATAAAATTACTATTGATAGCAAAAAATCTCAAGTAGATCAATAAAATTGTGGTGAAAATTCAGATTAATAGAATATGAGTAACAATACTGGCAATTGACTCTAAATCTCTATCATGAAAAAATACAGAAATAGTAAAATTCAATAATACTATGTGAATGACAATAATTACATAAAAAATATTGAATGACACAGATATATTTATGCTGATTTCCAATGGATCCAGGTAAGAGAAAGGCACACACACTAGTGCAGATAATGAGCTGACTCAATGCTTTTCTGAGCAGAGTGGAATCCACAGAAGTACAGGTCGGCATGAAAAGCTGTCTCAAACTGGCGAAGCAGTCTATTATGAGAATCAGGAGAACACCTTAGTTTCTGGAAATGACAAGGTACATTTATCATTATAGTGCTTCTAGTGTTGCTAGGGAAATTTCATGTTCTAAAGCAGTAAGGTTGGCAACACTAGCATCAAACCATGCTTTCATCTTCCCTCCATAACCTCTGTCTTTCTCTGGACTCCAGACCTGTCTTTTAGGTTATAGTTTGCAGCTCAACTTTTCATCTTACAAAAATTGTGAATACCAGTTTTGCAGACGTCTGAAGTCAGTCTAACTTCTTTCAGAAAGGTAAGATTTTTTCAAGTGTCTACAATATTAGAGAAATACTAGTGCAATTAAGTTGTAGATTCACTTCATTCTCGTGTGAATACTCAAAAGGGTGGATGAGCTCAAGGCCATTCACAATTACCCCACAAAAATATCACTTAGGGGTAATTGTGAATCCAGTTTTGGGGTAATTGTGAACGATTTAAATAAGTATTTTTTAACAATTTAATTTATTTATCATCGAGAGTAGCAGATTACAAACCCTACTAAAACTATTTTTTTTCAGTTTTCCATAGCCCTGCTGAAATGTACTAGCCTAGTTATGCCATTCAGGTATTTTTTTATTCCTATGTATTGTTTGTGGCAATCGTTTTAGTAATAAATTATTAAAATCAGTTGCCTACTGCTTCTCTTTTTTTGGTTCATAACTGATCAGTGATATTATTTTTTTACAGATAGGCTACTAGCTACATTTTTCCAAAGTGAATTCTAAACAAATATTTTAATTTTCAGATGCCGAGAACTTACGTAAAGAAAAAACCTGGGCCAAGCTACACTGCAGAAGATGTCTTGAGAGCTGTTCGAGACGTGGAAAATAAAAACTGCACCTACAATGAAGCACAGGAAAGATATGGTGTTCCCAAAAGTGTCATATTCAACAGAATTAAAGGTAGGAGGAATTCCCTGGATAAAATAGGAGCAGGTCGGCCAACCGTTCTTTCTGCACAAGAAGAACATGATCTGGTAAACTGCATCAAGGCAAGAGCCCGTATGGGTTACCCCTGTGATAAACAGGATATTGTAAACATAGTGGCACAATATATTAAAGTAAATGACATTAAATCACCTTTCAAAGACGGAGTACCAGGAAATGATTGGTACTATGGGTTTTTACATCGCCACCCAAGTTTGTCTTTTAAAAAACCGGAACTCTTGCAGAAAAATAGGAAAGATGCTAGAAAACCTGATATAATTTATGATTTCTACTCAGAATTGAATGAAACTGTTAATAAGTGTGGAATTACCACACAAGAACAGTCATGTTTCATTTTTAATTGTGATGAGAGTGGTTTCAACACCGATCCAATGAGAGTAAGAGCCATTGGGGAAAGAGGCACTCCTCTTACAAGGGTTGTAGGTGGATCAGGGAGAGAGTCTATCACGGTATTAGCTACAGTATCAGCTGATGGGGGATATTTGCCCCCATTCATCGTGTACAAAGGTGTCTCTGTCCAGGCTAGGTGGGTTTCCCCCAATCCATATCCTGGAACTTTATACTCAGCATCAAGCAATGGGTGGATGGAGGAACCTCAGTTCTTTGAATGGTTTTGCAATGGGTTTGTGCACCATGTTACAAGCCTGAGGGTCAGTAAAAACTGCCCTGATCAGAAAGCCATTTTGCTGTATGATGGTCATGCGAGTCATATTAGTTATAGAATAATCAAAACGGCAATGGAAAACAAAATCGAACTCATAAAGATGCCAAGTCATCTTACAGATAAAATACAGCCACTGGATAAATGTGTTTTTGGGCCGGTAAAAAACTGTTGGGAAAGAAAATTAATTAGTTTTGGGAAAAAACAGATTGAGAAGCAAGGGAACTGTCGAATTTCTAAGTCAGAGTTTGCCACCCTTATTGGTGAAGTGTGGAAAGAAGCAATGATAAGTAAAAACATTGTTTCAGGCTTTACCTCTACTGGATTATTTCCAGTCAATGCTTGTAAATTCCCTGAAAGTGCCTTTAACCCCCAGGATCTTGCAAATTACAAAAGAAGCAGAGCCTTAGTTCCCATGCAGCCCAATCAGAGTATTCAACCAACCCCTACCAATCAGGATTTAACACCTGTCCAAGAACATATTGTGGACAGGCCTACTGAAACAAATATACCTAATGTGTCGGAAACCCCGAAAAAGACACCACAACAAAATAAAAGAGTTACTCCTAACACACCTACAGGCATAATAGAAATATTTACAACATCTATGATCAAAACCCATCGGATTGCTGAACAAACTCATGCAAATCCTTTAGTAAAAAAAGATCGTAAAATCCCAAGGTTGAAACCTGAACGTTATGGGGAAGTTCTGACGACAGAGGAGGTACTTGCTAAAGTTAAAGAAACCGAAGATAAAAAGGAACTTGAGAATAAAATCAAGGAAGAAAAGAAGCTCCAAAAAATTAAAAATAAAGGTGAAACGAAAAAACAAAATTTGAAAAGAAAACTTGATTTTGATAGCAAAAATCAGAAGTCAAAGAAAAAGGAAGATGAAATAACTAAAGACATTTCAGACGATGACCTTGAGGCTCTAAAAATATCAGTTATGAGAGAGAACACTATTGAAGTGGAATATGAAGAGCCAAGTTGGATAAAATTGACACCGGGAACATTTATTTTGGTAGATTTTATTGGAGGTTCCAGGAATACAACCCACTACAAGTATGTATGCTGTATTCAAGATAAAGATGATGATGATGGAGAGATACGCGTTGCAGGGTACAGGAGGTTTGATGAAATATCTACTCAGTTTATTGTCAAGGACAATGATGTCAGTATCATTAATTTTGATCAAATTTTAGCTATTTTACCTGAACCTGTCTTTAAAGAGGTTGATAGAAAAGTTGTCTTTGAATTTAAGGGGTGTGTATCAGTTTATGAAAAGTAAAAGACTCTGTAACTGAAATTAATAGTAATGTGTAAGGGTTTAAAGGATTTTTTAAGTCTTAGTTTCTTTGTAACAATGTGAATAGTCACTGATAATATTATGTTTAACTTTGAATTTAAATTTAGGCTAAGGGGTGTGTATCAGTTCATGAAAAGTAAAAGACTGTAACTGAAATAAATAGTAACTTAATGTGTAATGGTTTAAATGATTTTTTAAGTCTTAGATTCTTTGTGACAATGTGAATAGTCACTGATGATTATGTTTAACTTTGAATTTGAATTTAGGCTAAAGGAGTGTGTATCAGTTTATGAAAAGTAAAAGACTGTAACTGAAATAAATAGTAACTTAATGTGTAATGGTTTAAATGTAAGTTAATATATAATTTAAATACAGATGAATGTAACTTGAATAGTTTGATTTCTACCAATAACTGAGTTGAGAAATTTAAATGTCCTGAATTAATAAATTTATGAAGTCAAATAATTCAATAGGTAAGCAATTGTCTGTGAATTCACTTCCACTGATTCCTTAAATTATTGTTCCTGAAAAAATGAATGACAAAAAAATTGCATGGCTGCCTGTAAAGTCGGTATACAGGTGAAAGTTTTACGTGACAACGACTTTGAGTGGTAAAATAATTTTAATGAGAATATTCATTCGTAATAGTAGGAAGAAGGATGAAATAATAGTAAAAATTTAAAACATTTATATATACAAAGAATTATATTGAAAACATTAATTTATACAAAGAATCTCGCACTGAACCACAACATTGTGATTACTACAACATAACCTATTCACTTATGCATGATTATGTGAGTGCATTATTGTGATTACTACAACCACCTACAACATAACCTATTCCCTTATTCACCTAAGCAGGCGCAGTCGCAGGAGATTGCTTGCGGAAGTAAGGAAGTAAGGAGATGAAATGGTGTATTCATCACAATATCGGATTTTTGAAATAGTCATTGTTTCAACTCGTCTTCCAATAACCTATTTAAAATATCCTGGGGGCTTTTGTGTGATGAAACTTTTGAATAAATCTCATGAAAGGAGAGAATTAGCTGGGAAAATTGTAATTACCCTTATAGAATGAAAGATCTGCCAAACAAATAGTTAGCACCCGAGCAATAAGGATTCCTTATCAACAGCTGAGTATCAGATAAGAGTACTGTACTGTACTACACATTTTTTCCAGAGAATTATTCAATAAAATTATAATTATTTTGCAAATTGAGTACGAATCGTTTATGAATTGCTCATTGAATTTTTGGAGGTTACACTTTTGTTTACTATCGATCAGATGTTTTGTAGCAGCTCAAACACAGCTAACTGATTCAATATTATAAAATGTCATGTCAGGTTTTCATGCAAACTATAACATTATTTCCAAAATTAAGAACTATTAATAAAGGACCAAGAATTTCAAATAGAAAAATAAAATGTATATATTTTTGTTAAAATTATTTATTATTCACAAAATCACATTATAATGTCAAGTATTATTGTAACTAACTAGGTCATAGCATGAATATTGTATTACTGATAAGAGCAGCAAAAATTAATTATAACAGTTTCAAACATATAAGAATTGTATAGAAATATTAAATTATAAATTATTGTTTCAACTGAGCCACATGGTGAATGTATCTCTTCGGCCAGTCTAAGCCAATCGTATGTCATGGAAAAGCACCAAAAGGGATGATCCTTTGAAAACATCATATGTTAATCTGTTATCAGACAACAAACCTGCCTTATCATATATGCTAGTGCATGTACACTGTATAGAGGAACAATGTCTAGAGAATTAAGCAATTTAAAAAATTATACAAAATAGATTATTATTGTAATTAAAGGAATTATATTTTACTGCTTGCCACTGACGTCATAATCATTCTACCAATAGCAAATTTTCATGCAATTTAATTACACAGAGATTCTCAGAGAAAAGTTTCTAGCCCAAGGCTTAGAAGAAGACAGTTCACTTCCCTTTTAAAATCCTCACCAGTAAGACCTGGTATGGAATTTGTAAGAACTTGTGGTTGACTAACTATCCTCCGCTGCCAGAACCACGACCCCGAGCAATTTTAAGAAAAATCTTTTATAATTTTTTTTTTACTATTCTTTGAAAAACTGTTAAATTTATCGATAATAAATTCTGTTGAATCATGCATGGTATCATGCGAGTACAAGCAAATTTCTGATCATTTTATTAATGTTAAACTATTTTCAATCTGTAATTCAAGCTTTATATCTGCACTGTCAAACTATATATTTTATTATATTATCTTCCAATTTTGTCAATTTGTCTTCTGAGTTCGATTATTTCTTAAGCCTGTCAATTATTGTGTCTGACATGTTCTATATTATCAAGAACCAATCAAGTACGATCATTGAAATAATTGAATCAACCTGGATATTGGAACAGATCTAAGTGGATGTAGTGTGTAGGGTCAGATCGAGATTATCTATTCTCTGTCATACCTGCTCATATATCAGCTTTTATCTGTTACCAACTTCGACTTAGGAGCGAATTTATCAACTATGTAGCAGATGCAGCTGGAGATCATATAATTTCCTACAATAGAGCATAAAACCCAACAAGACTCTGCTCTAGATATATTTTCCGAACGATATCTGGTCCTAGTACCCTATCTTAATCCTTTGGAAGTTATTAGAGATGCAGTCCCGTAAATTATCTACATCAGAATTTTGCTCGACCTGTATGATTTTGTATGCTGTTCCATTACAGGTAATAGTTCTAAGATATCCGTATTCAGTGTTTAGCAACCGCTACACTGCTTTTAAAAATTGTTATCATTATACAATCTGTCATAAGAAGAATCAAGGGTGAGCGAGTGTTTATGCCTCCCACGATTCCAACGATTGTATCGAATCTTGTAGTGACTCAATCAGTCTGGTATTCACTTAGCCTCCACGCATGCAGTTTCAAAATTTATAACCTCAATACTGGTGACTCAGTACAAGATTCATTATATGTGGAGCTATATATATTTGCAGCACAACACAACTTGCCGATGCAAAGTGAGGCATTTATTAAAATAAAGCTTTATACGATTTGGCTAGTAACGTGGGGCTATTTGTACTCCACACAAGATTCATTATACGTGTGTCATCCTATCCTTGGAGGCAATAGTAACTCCCCCAGGAAAAGCTTTACAGTATCTTTGTCAGACAGATCTCGAAAACAGGTCTAACAATTTTGATTAAATCAGGAATATATTGTGCTTGCAACAAAAAACATTATTTTGGAACAGCAGGGGCCTGTTTCATAAAAATTTAGAAGTCCTGTAATACAGGAACAGCTGATTTTATCTGCTATATTGAGCATGTAATTGGAATGGTGATTCTCCTGTATTACAGGACTTGTAACTTTTATGAAACAGGCCCCAGGTCTCAACTCTTGGATAATTCGTTGAACTACAAAGAGAAAGGTATGAAGGTATAAAATAATGAATAAATAAATAAAAATAAAGGATTATTGGTCCCTCAAGTAGCAGCTGATCAGGAAAAAGTTTCTCCATAGTCTGTTGAAAACATAAGAAAGTGTGAGCAAATGAAAAACATCATAATAGCTGTAGTTGAGTTACCAAATTTGGCGACCTTACTTTGAAACATTGCAGTATTCATGGAACATCTGGAAGAATAGGTTCAGAAAGTGACCGGATGATAGCAAAAGAAATTTAAAATTGATCTCTCCAAACATATGGTAGTTGAATGTAATGTTCATTGTAAGGTGATAGAAATGCGACTAATTTCTTCAGCTTCTGTTGTATTGGTTCCTCTGTTGTTCTATGTTTGTATGCAGCCATGGCCTTTGAGAGAGACAGTTGCACTGTCTGTTAATTCATAATCCGGACTAAATACCACGTGAACCAATCAGAGAAGCCTTCTATTGAAAAAAACCCTGCTCTGATGAATTCTCATAAAATATAATCCTGATTGAAATTGATCATGCTTTTGTGCTACTGGGCCTGATATGTTAATGTTTCAAAATCAGCTAAAAACTAAATCGAAAAAACATAATATTCCATCAGCTGCTCCTATTTCCATTCATGATGTTATCACAACACAGGACAAATTGATATTGATAGATCAAAAGTAAATTCTAAAGTTGTCAATTTAGATAGAAATTAAATTGAGTTACATGTTAGTTTACATCCAAATTTTCATCCCTTAGCTTTTGGTTTCAAGCTAAGACCAAAGAAAGAAATCATATAATGGTAGTCAATAATCAAAGCGATTGAATAAACTCTATTCAGATTTATGCAAATTCACATTAAAATGATCCCACTTTGAAATTTATGATTGTAGAGTTTAGGACATGTGAAATCAGCCACAATAAATGTTATACTATTATGAATGGACTCTTATCTGTGAATGGACCTCCATGGAAGGAAGAATCAGTGGATTGGCTGCTTTTACACTTTTGGATGAGTGAAACGAGAAGTAAGCGACAGGCTATGCCAAAAATTCCATAATAAGCAAGAGATCCATGGATACCAGAGTCATCAAATTCCGAATCAACCTAATGTGGAATTTAATCTTCAATTGCCAAAGCAAAAATAACATGATCTGTGCTAATTTGATAACTGTCAATGGAAAATATCAATTGCCAATGAATAAAGTCGAGGACGAATCTTAAGCCCCGCCCCATATCCTACAAAATTTGCTGCAATTAGACTACTCTTCTACAGAGCACTCCAACACATCAATTTATCATTTGAATGATTTGACTCAATAATTTTCTACCAAGTTGTGGCCTAATCTCAAAAACGATTATAACAATGATTTTGGAAGGATTTAGATTATAAATGTTCCACAAAAATAATTTTATCTTTTAATTTACCTTCAATATTTTTAAATAATGATATATAATTAATTTTTTTCAGAGTACTTTTTCCTTTGTGAAAATTCTAGAGTGCTAGGGATTAAGAAAACAAGTCAGAAAACACAATTTTTCAGGGGAGTCATTTCAAAGTTCTATTTTGAAAAAGATCTCCTCTATGGAGTATTGAGTTCAACACTTTTGATGATGTGTTGATAATGTGTCTTTTTCTCCATATTTAGAACAGAATCCAGCAATTAACATAATTCTGTAATTGATTAAATGACATACTGTTCGACCATCGACTTATACTATGAGTACCAGTTAAATATACTGTTAGTCTCCATTGATCAATGACTTATACTCCTAGAATCCAGTAATAGTAAGTAAGGAAGTAGGATTGGTAATTGGAATCAAAAAAATGTTGACAGCTGTTCACAAACAATTATTTAATTTTGTGAGAGATTTCTTAGTTTAAATCTAATGAACCAAAATGCATCATATTGTTATGGTGTCTCAAAATAAAATTCTCTCACAGATGTTGATTGTGTAAAATACTAAAATAATAATACATACATCTAGTTACAAAAGTCTATAATCCTGAATTAATCTGCCATAGTAAAATAAATCTTCAATCTTCCACCAGTGTAACCATTCCATATTCTTCTCAGTCACGTTTAAACATGCTTTATCTTGCACAATCAGTGCTTATGAAAAAAAAGAATTCAAGAATAAGCCACTCACAGTTGAAGATAATAATGACAACAACATGATAATTGATAAATGATAGACTAATAAATGAATAATTGGAATGATGGATGGACTGGCTTCATAAAAATTATATCTTATTGATTTGTCCATGATTCCATGATAAGTACAGAGTTACAATAAGTACCTTACTGAGTAATTTGATGAGTATGAGTACTTCATACTGTCCAATTAATGAACTATTGAACTTGAAATGAGTAACATTAATGAATGGATTTTTTATCTATCTAGTAATTTATGTATTTGTATTAATCTGTTAATCTAAGAATCAATCACAAATCTGTTATTATCGAATGCTAATATAAGCGTATTGCTAAATGCTAGAGTAAGTGAATTTTGGATGCTAACAGCAACTTTTGCAAGATATAATCAAACCTTTTTGCTAAACACTAACTATCTAAAAACCTAGCAATTACTTATGATAATAATAATAATAATTGATAAGAAAACTGGAATGTAGTATATACGTAATTTATTCTAATGCAACCAGTTTGGAATACTATCACAATATACTTGGGGACCACAGCTATGCCCCACTACCATCTTCATTGAACTCTTCAATGTCTGGCAAAATATTTCTTGCTTCTGAAGATGTTTTCATTGTTCTATAAAAATCATGAAAAGCTGGTGGAATGAGTGGAAGTAAATCAAGGAAGTCGTTTTTTTTTCTCACGTGAGATTGCCAGGGTTGAGGTGTAGCATCTTCATGGATTGACATCCTCAACATAGCGCCTCCTTTTGAAATTCATTTTTCTGAATGGTGCATCCAGTTAGTAGGGGGGATATGACAGTTTAAGGAAGCTTTTTTGCTCGAAATCCCCCTCCCCCCTCTCCACCCTCACCAATACCACCTTTTCCCCTCTCCCCACCCCCTCCCATCCCACCTCCCCCCGACACAACACAGGGTGGGGGTGTTCTAAAAATGGATTTTCCCTCTCCCTCTCCCACTCTCTCTCTCTCTCTCCCTCTCCCTCTCTCGCTAATCCAATCTAATCTAATCTAATCTAATCTCTCTCCCCCTCTCCCAGTGAGGACGAGGGGGATGAAGAAGGAGAGAGAGATATCTCTCTCTCAAATAGATTTTCCCTTCCCCTTCCCCAGTATAGATGAGGGGGGTGGATATCAAGTGAGGGAAAAAATAATTTACCTTTGAGGGAAAAATTCTCTCTCTCTCTCTCTCTCTCTCTCTCTACATCTAATGCTATACTGTCAGATTAAAGTGAATTGAGAAATTCCCTATCTCTCTCTACATCTAATGCTTAATAATCTATTGCTATACTGTCAGATTAAAGTGAACCCTTATCTCTACAATAATCTAAGTTCTATAATATCCATATTATGCTTGGTTTCCAACTGACAGTCAAGAGTTTAATCAAACTGTTTATCAATATTATGCATGTATAAAAAATTGAGCTCTTTTGCTGTACAAACATCCCAGTCATTATTGTTAAAGTGTTTTCTCCGACAATATGTAAGTATAATTGGAATGAGCTAGCATATCTAAAAATACTTACATATTCTCAGACCTATTTCACTCGG
>NC_052511.1:52748796-52772288 GCF_014356525.2 Nilaparvata lugens | reverse complement strand
TTCTTTGTAATAAATATATTTTAGGGTGCAAGATTCGGCACCTGACGGAATAGATACAACAATTCATCTAGTGAATCAGAGCTACATAAAATTTTCGCAAATTATATTGTAGAATTAATGATCATATAAATAATGTATTAACAGCCTAGATCTTAGTCTTCTTTGATTGATGGATCATTTGATATATGGATTGATTCGTTACTATCCAATAAAATACCTTTTATACTATATTTACTTGCACAAGTATTCTTACCAAATTCTTAATTTATAAAAAACCCTTTCGACGAGTTAGCTTGGATTCTTATTCAATTTCGAAGCACTGAGGGCGCCCTATCACTATTTCAATATTTTTCACTCACGTGCCGGAATTTTCTATGAGCTGCTGGTGTCGACCCAAACTCCTGGTGGTCCTGGATTATTGTAGCCGGAGTCGTCTCTTCCAAGGGGTTATAAAATTATTCAAAAATGACTTTTGCTTTACATTAGCATCACAAAGTCTTATGAGAAAATTTAGTAATTCAATTTAACTTTAAATTATTAAAAGGTACAGTAAGGTATTGCGCTCTATAATTTTTGGTGACCTCTCATGTACCACCATTGTTCCAGGAAGACAGCTATGAACTCCTCCAATGATGTGAATTCATGGGCTCTACTCCAAAAAAACATCAGGGGTTCGCCAATTAATAAGCTGTAACCTGTAAATTCTTTTTAATTTATTCAGGGCCATTCACTATCATAGCCATATTGCATCACAATACAGTCCAGTTGCAAGAGAATGAAAATATGCACACTGTTTGGTGGGAAAATGTAGCCAATATTAAACCATATCACAGAATTTGGAATAAATATGATAATAAATCAAGAGAAAACGTCATTATCAGAAGAAATTACTGACCTATCAGGATAAATTCAGTCTTGGCCTAGACCGCATGGCAACAATCCAACGTTTCAATTCCTTCCAACTGTCAGAAGCCTGAAACAGTCAAAGAACAAATTTTTAAGTATGTAATTTAATAATCTACACCATATAAGAAAGGACACAAATGGGGATAGTAGAACATAAATTAATTAGATTACCTTAAAAAGGTAAAGTAAATTAAATGGTACAGTAAGGTATTGTGCTCTATAATTTTTGGTGACCTCTCATGGTGGTAGTTGGCAGGCAAGTGTGGTTCTCCTTTCTCATTTTTACAATTTTCATTTCCGATTTCCAAATTTACATGAAATTTAAATTTTCTGTTCCTCCGCCATTCAAGGCTCAAATAGATCGTACCAAACTATTAAATTATTACTTATGTTACATCTTTAATCATTTCTTTGTCTTCAGGCCGTATACAAAATATAAACTGTACAACAATATTTTATAAATTCTTATCATTTGTAGAAATATATACAAATATTTTTGAATCGGCTCACTATTGCCGCCTATCAATTGCCACTATTTGATTGGTGCATGCAAATTATTACAGTATTCATGTGCCCAGTAACCTCCTACTTCCTTAATACATTTAATTATTTTTGTTGGGGTTTTTTAATATGCCTTTTACATGCCAAGTAATTTTATAAAGTTTATAGATTGATTCTTAAATTACAACAATTGGCCACGAGTAACGTTTAGTTCCTCAAGTTGCATACTGTTTTGCCACAATAAGTGTCTGCCAAGGTGTTTGGTCAGATTCTATGTTGTGCGACTCGGTCAATCATTAGGTCGCCGATCAGTAGATGTTTTATGCCTAACCTCAAATTTTCAATATTTTATATAATATTATACAGGTAGCAAAAATTATTTTCATTCCTATTCGGCTGTTGTACAATTTGGCCATGATGCCTGATATTATCTAATCTTTAACATCATCATCTTTGGCGATATTAGCCTATTATTTCACTTAGACCTGTAAATCTTCCAACTAGGGATTTTTATTTATCCATCCAAATTTAAATATGTTACAATTTGTAATGGTAAAGTTCCTTGTTGAGTAATATTACAGCTGGTGGACTGGCTAGCCAACTGGACAGTGGTTTTAGTGTATACAGTATCTTGACTGGTAGTGAGGTGATGGGCCTGGATGAAATTGTGAGTGGCTGCTAAATCTAGTAAGGCATATAACAATTTACCATGCAACCTGACTGGTATTCTAGGCAAAGGGCTGCCTGGAAGTTGAACTGTCATGATTGTTGACTCTCGTTTGTGGTGGTTGGTCTCTGCTGGTGTAACCGTGGTTGGCATCTCAGGAATTGGAGGTGTTGGAGTGGTTTTCTGCACAGCTGGATCGGTGGCCAGAGTGATGGCTGGTTGATCACTTGATGGACAGAGTTGGGCAGCTGTCAGATTTGTGGACTGGTGATGCTTTGGTGCAGGCTACACTCAGAGTGGAGAAAACGGCTGGTGTTGCAGGTGGTGATTTCATGGCCTTTGGTTTGATTGGGACCCCTGTGTCTTTGACTGGAGAGGTGGGGCCTGATTCCCTTCAGTATTGTTATTTCCCTGCCTTGATGCCTTCTGTACTGGACAATCTCGTTGGTAGTGATACTAGAAACAGAAATGACATTTTGGAGCTGGTGGTGTGTAGTTGATTGATGGTGCCCTTGTTTTCACTGGACAGTCCCGGTGGAAGTGATACTCAGGACAGAAGTGGCACTTGGGAGCTGCTGCTGAACGATTGCCTGTTGACATTGGTGCAGGTGGGGTGAATGTCTTTGTCTTGGGTCATTAATCCAGGTCACTCTCAAACTCATTAGCCAAGGTAATTGAATCTTCAAGATCCTGTGGTTGTGCTGCCTGGACCAGGTTCCGGAGATCATGGTTCAGTTGGTTTGTTAGCAATGTGATGACTTCTGCTTCGGCCAGGGCTGATCCTAGTCGTTGTTGGAGTTGTATCTTCTGGTGGAGGAATTTTTCTACTGGTTGGTTGTTCTTCTGATTGGTTCCATAGAACTCCTTATGTGCCTCTGCTATTCTTTAAGCTCCTGAAAACTTGGACTGGAGGCAGGTCTGGAGCTGCTTTCAATCAGTGATGAATTCTCCATATTGCTGCCACCAATTGGCAGCATCATCTTGTAGCTGTTCCCGTATGAAGTGGAGCCAGAAGTGAGCAGGCACTTGGCGGCTCTGTAGAGTGATTATACATTTCTGTATAAATGTTGCTGGATCCTCGTGAAGTCGTCCTCGGAATACTGGTAGTAGAGCAGCCAGGTTGAGTGTTGAATTGCTCATTGGTGGTAGGTAGTTGGTAGCTGGAAGGTCGAATGCTTGGTCGCCTGTGGTTGTTGTTGTTGCTGGTTTAGAAGTCATCCCTATTGCCTCTCCTGGATCAGTAGTGATTGTTGATGAGTCCAAGGCTGGTGTTGTGCTGTTGGTAATGACCATATCTGTCATGATGCAGGTGGTGTGTGTGCCAGGAATCATAGGTGGATCAGTGGCTGGAACTGGTGTTGATGAGGGGACAGCTGGGTCAGCAGTTGATGATGCAGCTGGCCCTGGTAGTAGGGTGGTGTCCTGGTGACTCCTGGTTTGAACCATTTTGCTGGGCACCACTGGGGTCTACTGTCCCCAGAACAGTGGTGTAGATTTGAACAGCTGCAGTGGGCAATGGGTCACTCCACATCCATGAAACTACTGGCCTGAAACTACTACTGAAATTCAGATCCCTGGTTGGGTCATCTATTGAGTGGATCCCAGCTTAGGCTCTGAATTCAGAGCCCCGGTCAGGTCATCAGCAGGGAAAAACAAAGAAAAAATAATAATCACGGTAATGTGATGCGAAAATGAGAAAAAATCTCCCAGAAGCTTCAAGGAATCAAACGGGGGACTTTCCTGTTTAATGTCCTAGTGCTAAACTGTGTCTCCTGACTGAAATTGTGTCCTGCTTATATACCCAGGTATGCACAAAACTCAAGTGAGAGTTATGAAGGCTAAGTGAATTTAAATACTGGTGGCGCACTCCAGGCGGCCGGAAAGAGAACCCATTGCTCTAGCATCGAGCGGCCAAAGAGAGTATTAGAATAAAGCAAACTAATTCCGGGGTCGTGTCAATACCAATGCATTTCAAAATGAAATAATTAATTCTGTTTTGACTTTCTAGGATTAAAAAAATCATTGTTTGACAAAGGCAGTTCTATCAACCACTTTTTTTTCTATGAAATGAGTAGCTGGAAATCAAACAAATTTGGAATCAAGCTGGTGTTGAATAGTGTAGAAAAAACATATTAATGTGCAGTACATATATCAATCGTTAATGATACAGGGAAAAGTGTCTGTGAATTGATAATATATGAACTCATCAAATCCATTGTACTGTACCATTACAAGATGCAGGTGGTGTGTGTGCTAGGAATCATAGGTGGATCAGTGGCTGGAACTGGCGTTCTTGTAAAATATTACTTCAAGTAATGATGATTTTATTATTTTGGCTCTTCAAAGCATAGGTATGTTGTTGCTCTGTGACCACCAAGTACATATCATTATATATCAAAGGAAAGGTCCTTTTCATGCACTACAAGTTCTATCAAATACATTTTCTAGTTGAACCCTTGCATAATTGTTCATAGAATAGAATGGAAGTATGTGCAATCATTAAATATTATAGTATTTCGGTTTGTACACAGTTAAATGCAAACAGTGGCAGCTATGATGAAAAGGTATATTATTATATATATTTTAATTTTAGATAATAATATGAGAAAGGCATCGATATAAATTTATGTTCCAATATTCCCATTAGAACTGGAGATATGGACAATTCAAGTAACGCTTGCAATATAAAGCCTTGAGACGGCTATGGCGGGGTATTTAACCAGAGAGTTGGGGGGTCAAGCACGCTCCCGCTCTGCATTCAGCTATGAGCAAGGCAGCTCTATTACATTCTATCCTCACTGGTCCTGACGTGTCAGCGATATATCGGTATGTAAACAACTAATGGCTGTTTCAAATGTTGTATCACAATAATTATTTATACTGTATTAGACAGAAAGTAGTGAGGTCTATGTTTCAACTCGATTTGCTTCTGTCTGTATGTAATGCGATTACGGCCAAACGCGTTGATAGAATTCAATGAGATTTGGCAGGAATATTCTTTTTCAACTGCGCGTCGATGTATACACAAGGTTTTTTGAAACTTTGAGATCAGATACTTGTGGATGAGAAAACTGCGTGAGGTCTACTCTACTGTTTACAGAACTACTAGTAATTATAATTATTATCATTAGAATGCTAATGATTTTGTTGTAAAAAAACTATGCTACTACTATCATTAAAGCTTACCGAGTTGAAAGCAGAAAAAAATCGGGAGAAAATAATAAGCTAATTTGAGTTATCAATATTGCATGCCTCATTGCATGCAATTAATAATCCACTCGACATCTGATTTATCTTCATATCGCCAAAAAGTCAATGTATCTCATGTCACACTTGACTTCATTTGGTGAATCATGAAATTTATCTGACAATCAATATTTTCATTTACATCTCAATACCGACTTCCTATGTGCTTTTAGTAATTTAGTCTTTTATTATTTCAAAAACATATTCTTCTCATTCAATTGGTAGTAATATCTATCAGTAAAGTGTTGAATTAATAAAAAAGCTCAAATCAGTGTTTCAAAGATGAATTTAATGTTCTCATAGTTGTTGATTGTCAATAGATGGTCCAGGAAATATGTGATGTAGGATGAATTACACTGAATTCCATATTCTTTCCATCTTCCATTTTAGGATGAATATAAGGTAAGCTAAATTTAAAAAATGTAAATTAGTCTGTCATTCTTCAGTAATAATTAATGAATGCAATATGAACAACTCTCTTTCATGAGGTGAATAATTTTTTCCAGTTTTTCAATGATAGGGGAGTGATAATATTATTCGTATAGGTCTTCTAAGGAACGATTATCTACAGCTGGTACAAATCAACAACACCAACTTCAACTCCAAACTAACGTTTTGATACCAGTAAACAGTTTTATCACTGGGTGACGTGTCTATTATACAGCTGGTAACTTTAGATGCTAATCATATTATCACAATAAATGATCTTGAATCATGATCATCTTTCCGTTCTTTGGTAGCCGCTCGGCCGAAAATTTCGAAAACATAGGTCTGTAAAATGGATTAATACATAATTATTATTAGCCCTCCTATTAAAATTTCTGGTCAGAAACCATCCCTAGTATTCACACAACACGTTCCCAAAATTTCATGCCGTTCTGTCAAGTAGATTTCGAGTCTATAGGGAACAAACAAACAAACATACAAACAAGCAAACAAACAAACATACAAACAGACATTCATTTTTATATATTAGATTATCATCTATATAAATAAAAATCGAGCTTCAAATTTTGACATTCAATAACTTTTTTATGTGTGCACCGAAATTGATAAGTTTTTTTTAGTTGTGTTCAGGACCAGGTTTATGGCCCATCAAATTTATAGCCCAACTTCAGGAATCTTTCCTACGGTCCTTCAAAGCTTACATGTAATCCTTATGAGAGAAGATTTGTAAGCTGGCCACACATAGAAATAAAAATCAGATGTTATTTATTTTATTTTATTTATTATTTCATCACATTACATCATAATATTGGGAATACTCCCATTTGATAGGTGATTTGTCAAATAATTGCATCCTTGGAACTAAGTAAGATTTCTAAGAGGAAAAATAAACAGTAACAGTATATGAAAAATTATATAACAAAGTGTATCCTATATTAGGTCTATCATTACTCTTAGTCCTAAAAATAGAGCAAATGTGAGCATTTTAATTTGGGTCATTGAGTGCAGAGTTTATGGTTAATTGAATTCTGCCACCGAGTAGTATAGTGTCTTTTGAGAACCTAAATTCTCAGACAACTATAATTAAGTTTGGAAATCATGAGAGACCCCGATGGTGGAGGGGTTAGTGAAATTTCTAGTACCATTCTAGTGGTGAGGAATCCGAAATAAAAATCATTTGACAATTGATTGCCTCTATATTAAATATTTGAATTCAAACAACACTTTACAATAAATACTTTCTTCAATTAAAGATTATCCTTGTCTTTAAGAGACCAAATTTACGTCTTTAAGAGACCAAAATTTAAGGGACACATTGAATTCTGATGGGGAAAGATCAAGTACTCATCTTGTAGTTGTCGTCGCGATGTCCGGAGTCCCTGGCGGAGATGGATGAAGGGGTGAAGATGATTGGTCGTCCTCCAGGAATGTTCAGGCGTCACGGCGACAGATCCAAAAGGGAGTTAGTCTTGTTCTCTCCTCATCAGCGTTCAATGAAGTACGATTCCATCCATGATTGGAAGAAGTCGCCGGCCCTTTTACAATGGAAATTCTCGGCCCGATACAGAAACCTGATGACAAATTTACAACAGAATTAGAAACATAATAATTACCAATATCTAATAGGATTGTATTCAATTGATGATCTAAGTAGATCATCAAATAAATACAATTCACCGCTTCCTATGAGGAAATAAATAATATTATTAACATACATAAATCAAACACTTTACAAATTATAAATCATATTCAATGACAATAATAAAAATACTCACCCAAAAGGGGTATTGAAGATCCGAAGTATAGAGGGAATCAATCGTCAATTATCTTAATCTATCCCATTAGCATATTCTATAAGGGGGACTTTGCCTCTGAATATTACTCTTAGCCCACATTTAAAGTAACTTCAAAAGATGTCCGATTTACTTGGACAATCAATTATTAGATTCTCCTGGAGAGAATGAGAATGTACCCCCAAACGAAAACATATTACTGGAAATTGTAAGAAAATCTCATTAAACAGTTAACACTATGACAGCTAGAATGATATTAGAATGATCGCTCTCCTAGTTTTCAGAGGCGTCCAGACTGATCAGTTTTACCATAATTACTTTGAAATATTTACCCGATCGCCTGTGAATTTCTCTTCGCCCACTCTCTTTCTCCTCAGTAGATATGTTCAAGCAAGAAGGAAACTAGGAGAGAAAAGTTATTTCCCTTTTGCAAGTTTAGAATTATGGGATTGATTCAGCATACTTCTGGCGTCTAGATCTGTCGTGAGAATAGATAATTCCAAGTGGGATCGTGGGAATCAAGGACTTTAATAAGATTCTGATCATAATTATAACGATTTTTGAAATGCTGGCTAAGTTGCCAATGAACAAGAACAAATTTACTATCTTCATGGGAACTGAAAACTACTAACTTAACATAGAATAAATTCCATTTAATAACTCAAAATTTTGGTACAGATTCTCCCCCCGTTAAAGGAAAGTTGGACGCCAATAAAAAAAACTACCAAAATTTTGAATAGGTGAGCGCGCCAATTGAAAGGGTGTGGGGAGAATCCACAGTGTTCGGTATCAGTCGAAACGAAGAAAAGCGAGGGCCCAGCGCGATCTAGCGTCGTTGACTGGTTTTCCGAGCAAACACTTACTTCTACCGTACTACAAGTCATGAAGGTTGTGAGAGAGATTGTGCGAGAGTAACTTACGTCGAACGCAGTCAGAGAAAATTGGATTGACTCTCTCTGGATCCTATTCTCTCTGAACGGAGCTAGCCGTTCGATGTCAACATTACACAAATTACTCAACTGACAGTATCATAATATCAACAAAATTATCATGAAACCTTACTAGAACAATGAACTAGCCTACTCTGAGAATTATCGATATATCAAGCTTTTCATTCAATACTTAATCTAATTACACATTAACACTACTAACCTATTTCTATATTGCCAATGAATACTATAGTATGTGAATAAAATACTACAACATAACTGAATAATCATACTTGAGTACACAATAATAAACTGATTATGCCTTATTCACAACGATATAGTTTAATTGATTATATATAAAAATGATATTATATAAGATTATACTCCAATTACGATTATTATAATAATTCTACTTATTATCCTATTTTACCCTTATCTTCCTAATATTCTTATCACTATAATCATGGCCATGAACTTATATTACTACCTAGGAAATTTCTCTCTTGTTTATAGTCGACTTTCAATTATTACAACTTCAAAGACATGATACAACAGTCACGAAATTCAGATGCGTCCACCTGATTTCTTATGTGTCTCCTGTATTAATGCTCTTATCTAATTTCAATTGTGATACATGTGCACGTCGTATGAATGTATTTCCATCCATGGAAAATAACTTTACAGATAGAGGTGAAGTCCATTCTTTTATTATGAATGGGCCAGACCATTTTTGTGCTAACTTTGCCGAAATTTTATCAGCAGCTCTACTAATTGGATTAGCTTTTAGGAAAACTCTATCATTAGTTTTGAAAGGGATTCTACTTCTTTGTAAGTCAAATCTTTCCTTTGCTTTACTCTGCGATTTTAAGAGGTTTTCATGAGCTTGTTTCCACAATTTTCTCGTATTTTCACTGAATTTCTGGGGCAGTATTTCATCTATTACCCATATATTCGTGAGTGGGTGAGTTGGTTTATGCCTGAATATCAACTCATAAGGAGTATACTTACTACTTTCATGGAAGCTACAATTAAATGCTAGAGGTAACCAACTGAGTGGTACATCCCATTTTGTGTGGTCATGAGAAGAGAATGCAATAAGTGCAGATTTCAAATTCCTATGTACTCTTTCAACAGCGTTGGATTGAGGGTGGTATGGAGTACACGTGACATGTAAAATGCCTCTTTGAAAACAGAACTTATTAAATACATTAGATTTGAATTGTGGTCCATTGTCTGACACTATTATTTTAGGTACACCGAAATTAGTGAAAATCCTTTGTAGTTCATTGCAAACGGTATTAGCATTGGCTTCTCTGACTGCAATCAGCCAGCAATACTTACTAAAAGCGTCGAGACAGCTAAAAATCATGCAATTACCTTTAGAAGATCTTGGGAGTTTTCCTACAAAATCTACAAATAATTTCTCCATTGGGTAAGAAGCAACACTGGGAGCCATATAGCCATAATTAGCCTTCTGTGCTGGTTTAGATAATGCACATATTTTACCGTTCCTAATGAATACTCCTACATCTTTAAATATTCCTTTCCAAGTGAAAACCTGTTTAATTTTATTCAAAGTTTTTGTATATCCTAGATGAGCGCCAAACAAAAGATTCGTGGTAATACTTGCAAACCATAGGTTTTAGAACTTGGGGAAGTACTATTTTTGGTTCAGTTGAACTTCGAACATTGCATACTAGAATTCCCTTTTTTATTTGATACGGAAAAATATCATTACCAGCACTCGCTGATTGCATTATCTCCTTCACAAATTCGTCCTGCTTCTGATACTTTGAAATATCAGTGAAACTGAGTGGGAAATCGACTGAATTTATACTACATAAATTCTGTTCTATTACTCCGGGAGGAGAGTCTTCAAACATACGGCTTAAGCAATCGGTGACCTTATTTTGAACGCCTTTCACATGCTCTGTAGTAAACTGAAAGGCAGATAACCTTAGAACCCATCTCCCTATCCTACCAAGTTGCTTTGGGTGGTTCAAGACAAATTGCAGTGCATTACAATCAGTTCTCAGAATGAATTTTGTATGTTCAAGGAAATATTTGAATTTCTCAACTCCATAAAGTGCAGCTAAAGTTTCCTTTCCATAGGTGGAATATTTCCTTTGTAATGGTGATAGGGTGCGTGATGCATAAGCGATTGGGGCAAAAGCTCCATCTTGCATCTGACCCAACACACATCCTATTGCAATTGAAGAAGCATCAGTGCTCAAAATAAACTTCTCATTGAAATCAGCCATTTTTAGAAGCGGAGGCTGTGACAGAATCTGTTTTAGTTTATCAAACGATTTTTGACATTCATCATTCCATATGAATTTCGCATTTTTCTTCCTCAAGGCATTCAATGGGGCTGAAATCTGTGCTAAGTTGGGGATAAACTTAGAGAAAAACTGCACCATTCCCAAAAATCGTTCAATTCCTTTTACTTTAGTTGGAATAGGAAAATTAACAATTGGTTTTGTTCTTTCTGGATCGATCGAAATACTATTATGAGAAACCAAATGACCTAGGAAATTGATCTTGTTAGCAGCAAAGTTACATTTCTGAGGGTTCACTGTCAGGTTTGATCGTTTTAATCTACAGAAAACTTCATCTAATAATTCCCAATGATTTTCGAGAGTGTCAGTATATATATAATCAAATCATCCAAATAAAAAAAATAGTCCCTTGAAACGCAAGACACCAAACAATTTCTGCATTAAGTTGGTCAAAACAGCTGATCCACAACTGATTCCATATGGCAAACGCTTGAATTGATACAAGTTAAATGGTGTTATGAACGCTGTTAGATGCTTCGAATTTTCAGTCAAATGGATTTGGTTATAAGCGCTAGTCAAATCAATGCACGAAAACCACTTAGCATTCGAAAAATAATGAAAACATTCGTGAAGATTTCCTAATGGAGCTGACTGTAACTCTATTACCTTATTTAGGCGACGATAATCAATGCACAAACGATAAGAATTTGGAGTTGGTTTGGGCACCAATAAACAAGGTGACGAATACTGCGATGTTGAGGGTTCAATTATATCTTCTTCTAGTAGCTGTTGAATCTTTTTTCTTAGATATTCTAACTTGATTGGATTCATAGAATACGGTTGAGATCTGACAACCTTGTTGGATGTTAATTCAATATCATATTTTATCAGATCGGTTGATCCAATTTTCTCAGTCAGAACATCTGCGTGTTTACTGATCAATTTCTCTAGACTACTCCTATCAAAATAACTCAAATGCGATAAGTCCATTGGAGCCAGTCTCCCATGATATTGAACTTGAATTTCGGAATTGTTAGAAAAATCTTTATTAATTAAAGGAAATTTCAAGTGAGGACTGAAGTCAAAGAAAAAGTTTCTTCTTATTAAATTCACAAGGATCTGAGAGTGCTCTATGAAGTCACATTCCAAAATTATTTCAACTGGCAAGTTATCAGCAATTAAAAATCGGAATTTCCATGAGAATATTTCTATTTTAATTTTCAAAATGCACGACGTATTCATAATTTTAATTTAGAAGAGTTTGCAGTCGAAAAAATAACTTGATCTTCAATGATCTCAATTTCTTTAAGTTTATTACTGCTAATTATTTCCTGAAGTGTGGAGGCTTTTATTATTGAAAACGCTGAACCAGAGTCAACTAGACATTGGTATGTAGTTTCACCATTATTGAAATTCGCTGGTACAAAGGGAAGAGCTTTGTTAGAATATATCATCCCACACACTTTATTTTCAGATTTTCTTTGCAAATTTTGAATGAAACGTTTCTTAGAATTGGAAATTTTATTTTTCAATGATTTCAATTTTGATTGTTTTTCTACTTTATTTACTTTTGACACTAAGTTTTTTTTGTTGATGAGGCTAGTTTGGAGTTTAAATTCTTAGTGCAATTTCTTGCAATGTGATTGGTCCATTGCAATACATCCCTGCCTGTATCCTCTGTTGGGATAGTTATTTATGGGTCTCTTTTCAAATTGAGGTGTATTGTTATTATCCCTATTAGTCCTATAGAAAGCATCTTCTCGATGTCTGCAAAATGTAAATTTTGTGACTGGATACAGATTTCATCTAATTGGGCTAGAGTTGTAGGTTTGTTCATGAAAATTAACCTTGACCTTCGTGAGGACTCAGACCACTTAATATTGTAGATACGACTTCAGCTTCTGATTTTTCCAATCTCAATAGCAAAGCACTCTCTTTTATCGACACCACGTAGCTGATATAGGCTCAACCGGCGCTTGCAGTCGATAAAATCGATCTTTGACTATTGTCGACATAAGTCTCTGTGGTACAAAATAGTTCAGAACCTCCTGGTGGAATTTATCAAAAGAGTGACTTGAATTGATCGACATAGTGATTTTATCGCATAGAGGCCCAACTGTGAATGGCACTAATAGTTTTAGCATCTGGCCGTCATCTATTTGAGAAAATGACTGAATTTTTAGTTCAATTGTTAGAAATGATAACAAATCATGAATGTTCAGACCATCAGTAGGTTTCAAATTTTTAGTCGAAGATTCAATAGGGTTATGTATTTTTGAATACATTGAATGTTGTACCTGATTTTGATTTTGACTCAAAATTTTTTAGTCAAATTTAAATTTTGACTCATTGTCAGGGCCTGCAGCTGCATTCACCTCTCCAGTTGGCGAATTTATTATGTTCACAGAAGGTATATTCAATAGTTTACTTGTACCTGGTTGATTTGAAACTACAACATTTGATGTATTTGGAAATGAGAATGCACTAGGCGATTTCATATTAGCTGGAGAAGGAGGCCTACTCTTAACTTGTTTACTTTGCAAATCTACAGTATGAGCAATGATAGAAGGCAACATATTTATCATTTCATACAACAAGGTCAATGATTTTCCTTGTTTATCTGGTGTTATTGTTGGAAAGGCTTTCAAAGATTGTTCAATCACTGAAAGGAAATGAAGAATCTTCAATTCTAATTTCACAATTTCTTTTCTAGTCAGTTCCAACATTGATTCAAGTTCTTCCAATAAATATAGAATTCGAGAGCTAATTTCTTTTATTGTGCTATGAGATCTTAACGTTTCATAGGACACTTGTCTACGTTCAGTGAGGTCAGCGATCTTTTGTCTAAACAAAGTTCTCAGACAATCAACTGTCTGACTTTGCATTTCCGATTTATCTAAACCTAGGATTTCCAATTCGAACAGAAGTTCATCTTTTACTAATACATCTGGGTTAATTTTATGAGACAAAAATGAATTAATTACACGGTTACTTGTAAATACCGTTTTCACTATCTTCAGTATAACCGCCATGTTATCCTATTATAATCAAATCTACTAATTAAAACTTATTACTTCTACACAATTGAAAAGCTTGATAATTCAATATCACTAAAATTTTTCCTACTTTAGATAAATTAATGGAACCTGATAGTCTGGAAACAGCTACTCATTAAATCACTTTGAAATTTCATTAATTTAATAATATTCCATCAGAATTCAATTTTCCCATTTCAAATTTAAATTTCCAATTCCAACACAAAAACAGTACCAGAAAATTCACTAATTAACCGTACGTTCTGCTACCAATTTTATAGTGTCTTTTGAGAACCTAAATTCTCAGACAACTATAATTAAGTTTGGAAATCATGCGAGACCCCGATGGTGGAGGGGTTAGTGAAATTTCTAGTACCATTCTAGTGGTGAGGAATCCGAAATAAAAATCATTTGACGATTGATTGCCTCTATATTAGATATTTAAATTCAAACATGTAGAATATTAGAAATAAATAAGTCTCAAAGATTAATACTCAATGTGTGTAATCTCTATTAAAACATGTAGGATAGAGTGAATTCCAATCAACAAACTATTAAATATTATAACTGATTTATGTCATCTGTTTTGCATAACATCTGGTCTCTGGTATACTACATCTTCCCCCTTTCTTCTTAAGTTCAATCTGCATATCGCAGTTGATCTGCGTGGCATCTTCTCATCGTTTCCTCAACATTCACTAGGTATGAGTATGGTCCATTTACTTTAACGATTTTTCTTTTTTTGTAGCCTTTGCCTGATCTGTCTAGTACCCATACGCCATCGCCCTCTCCGAACACCTTTGCGTTGACTCTCGGCTTGCTGTTCCCTTGTCTAACTAACTCTTCGTCTACTCTGTCTTTAACATCTGGTAGTAATAGATCTATTTTGCAGCGTAACTCGCGACCGAACATCATAAAAGCAGGTGTTTCTCCCGTTGCTCTCTTTGGGGATGTTCTATGAGCGAATAAAAATTTATTTAGTTTTTCTTGTAAGGTGCCAGTACTTCCTTTTGAAACTCCCATACGTTCTTTGAACGTTCGTACACAATGCTACGCCAATCCATTGCTTTTTGGGTGATATGGGGTGATACGTGCATGTTTTATGTTCAGTTCTTTGCAGACATTTTGGAATTCATATGAAGTCAGTTGAGGACTGTTGTCACTTACAATTATTCTTGGGTAGCCAAATTTAGAAAATAGATCTTGTAATATATTGATTGTGGATTTTGTTGTGGTTGTTGACATGGGTATTACTTCGAGCCATTTCGATCTAGCATCTACAATGACTAACCACATTTTCCCTAAAAATGGTCCTGCGAAATCTACTTGGATTCTAGACCACACTCCTGTTGGAAAAGTCCATGAGAAAAGTGGCATCTCAACATCTCTGTTTCTGTTTTCTTGACATGCGGTGCAGTGTTTTACATGTTCCTCTAAATCTTTGTCCAGTCCAGGCCACCATACTTGGAATCGTGTTTTTCTTTTCATTGCTACAATTCCTGGATGACCTTCATGAAGAATTTGTAGTACTTTTGTTCTTAATCTTGTGGGTATGACTAAACGACCCGACCAGAGGAGTATGCCATTTTCAAATGATAGTTCTTCTCGTTTATTGTAATATGGTAGTAGTTCTTTGTTTACATTTGTATCTGTTGTCCAACCACTTCAGAGATAGTTTGTAACTTTTGCAAGTGTTGTGTCATGTTTTGTTGTTTCTTGTAAGCTCTTTGTTGATAATGGCATATCTTGAAATCGAAGGTGGAAAAGATGTGCTCTATTGTTTTCCCCTAACTTCTCGTTTTTTGACTTCAATACATTTTCCAAAGGAAACATTGATAGCATATCCGCCGTTGCATTATCTGCACCTCTGTGATAATTTATTGAGTAGTCGTATGAGCTCAAAATTAAAGCCCATCTAGCAATACGGTTGGAAACAACTTTTGGAATAGAGTCATTTTCACCGAAAACTTTCACTAAAGCTTTATGATCAGTACGAATCTCAAAGTGTCTGCCATAGAGGAACTGTTCAAAACGTGTTACTCCGAAAATTAAACCTAATGCTTCTTTTTCAATCACACTGTACCGTTTTTCAGCTTTGTCAAGTCGTCTTGATGCGAACAAAATTGGCCTTTCAGTACCATCAGTATATCTGTGAAAAAGAGCTGCACCTAATCCGACTTCTCTTGCGTCTGTGGCAAGAATTAGAGGAAGTGATTCATCATAATGAGCTAAAGTATCTGATGTTGTTAATAAATGTCTCAATTTTGTAGCGATTTGTTCATGTTTTTTATCCCAGTGCCAATTTGCTCCTTTTTGAAGTAATTTGTGTAACGGAACGCACAGTGATTGTAAATGTGGAACAAATTTACTGTAGTAGTTGATTGATCCCAAGAAGGATCTTAGTTCTTTGACATTTTTCGGTGATGGCATATCTTCTACGGCTTTGATGTGTTCAGTTGTGGGGTGTATACCTGTTTGATCTATTCTGTGTCCCAAATAGTTTACTGATTCCTCAAACCATTTACATTTTGTGGTTTGTACTCGAAGTCCATTGTTTTCAAAACGTTTTAACACTTCCCTGACTCTGTTAATGTGTTCTTCTCTTGTGGGAGCTGTTATTATTACATCGTCTAAAAGACATGCAACGCCTTCCAAGCCAGCCAAGATTTGATCCATTTTACACTGAAAAGCTGCTGTTGCTATTTTTATCCCAAAAGGAAGGCGTGAATATCTGAAAAATCCTTTATGAGTAGAAATAGTGAGATACTTTTGTACAGAAGTATCAACTTCCATTTGTAGATATGTATCCTTCGAATCAATAATTGTGAATTCTTTCCCTCCTGTAAGTTTTGAAGTGATTTCTTCAAACCTAGGTAGGGGATAGTTGTCTGGACTTATAAACTTGTTTATGGTGGTTTTAAAATCAGCACATATCCGGACTGCTCCTGTAGGTTTCACCACAATAACTATTGGTGAGGACCACGTGATAGGTTCTTCACTTGTGTTTACAGGTGATAGTACATTACTGTCTACTAAACGTTGTAGTTCCATTTCTACTGTTTTCTTGAGGAAAACGGAACTGACGTGGTTTTGCAACTATTGGTATGGCATTTTTGACATGTGGAAAAGTACCTTGCAGTTCTTTATTGTTCCCAGATTTGGATTGAAAACATCAGAAAAATCTGTGATTATTTTATTTACCAAAACTGAGTTCTTTTTTTGTGGAGAGCTTATCGTTTTTTTTACTGAGCATATTTCAGCACCGGGAGGTAAAGGTAGATTGAATTTGAGGACCCAATTAAGTCCAAACAAAAATATGTCATCTTTCTTTATAACAATTACTGGTAATTTCCTGGAGTCACCAAAAGCGTTGACGTTTATATGTGTTTCTCCAAGTATTTCAATGTCAATCCCTGTGTATGCCGTGAGGTTTCTTGTTGGTTTTAAAATGGGACTTCCAATTTTTTTCCATAATTTCTCGTTAATAACGCTGTAAGCGGCACCTGGATCATACAGCATTTTCACTGTGTTGTTGTTGAGTTTAACGTTCACCATTACTTTACAGCCTTTTTCCAGAGTTCTTATATGTTCAATATCGGAAAGTGACAGGTTGTCATCTTCTATTGATAAATTTTCGCGGACCTGATTTATCTGTTTGTCTTTTACAATTGTAGCGTTCCCTTCTTTTAGACATGCTCTAGCAAAATGGTTCTTACCTCCGCAAGCTTTACAAAATTTGTTATTTGCAGTGCACATGACACCATCAGAATGTCGCCGGTTTCCACAACGGAGACAATGTGTATTTTTGTTCAATTTTAGAGTCGATTTCTTTTCATATTTTTCATTGTACTTTTGAGGGTTAGATTCCATTGCCTGATGTTTATCAGAAATTTTCACTCTATTCAAATTTGTAGAACTGTTTTTAATTTCTTGCTGTTGAAGGTTAATGGTTTCTAGCAATTTTGCTGATTCTACTATTTTTATGAAAGTTGTTTGTGTTGATGCATGCATTCTCAATAACTCAAGTTGCCAACTATCGTTGTTGATGCCTAATATGAACTGATCTCTTAAACGTTCATCCAGGTTATCACCAAAATTACAACTTCCTGTGAGAAACCTTAAATCTAGTTCAAATTGAGTTATGGTCTCACCTTCATTCTGGAATCGTCAAGAAAAACAAACTCTCTGGGATAGAGGTGCTTGTGGTTTCGTGTAGTATTTGTTTAAGACTTCTTTCGCATCATTAAATCCAATGTTGTTTATGGGGGTCTGATGCATAGAATCAAAAACTATCTTGAATGGTTGCGGTCCCAGATTCTCAAGTAGTAAGTCTCGTTTTTTTTCTTCGTTTTTGATGTTTCCATTTCGTAGGAAAATCTTGAACCTTTCGTGCCAATATATCCAATCTTCGGTTGTTCCGTCGAATGGTTGACATTTGCTGTGATTTTTATTTACCGACTGCACCATGTAGAATATTATAAATAAATAAGTCTCAAAGATTAATACACAACGTGTGTAATCTCTATCAAAACATGTAGGATAGAGTGAATTCCAATCAACAAACTATTAAATATTATAACTGATTTATGTCATCTGTTTTGCATAACATCTGGTTTCTGGTATACTACAAAACAACACTTTACAATAAATACTTTCTTCAATTAAAGATTATCCTTGTCTTTAAGAGACCAAATTTACGTCTTTAAGAGACCAAAATTTTAGGGACACATTGAATTCTGATGGGGAAAGATCAAGTACTCATCTTGTAGTTGTCGTCGCGATGTCTGGAGTCCCTGGCGGAGATGGATGAAGGGGTGAAGATGATTGGTCGTCCTCCAGGAATGTTCAGATCCAAAAGGGAGTTAGTCTTGTTCTCTCCTCATCAGCGTTCAATGACGTACGATTCCATCCATGATTGGAAGAAGTTGCCGGCCCTTTTACAATGGAAATTCTCGGCCCGATACAGAAACCTGATGACAAATTTACAACAGAATTAGAAACATAATAATTACCAATATCTGATAGGATTGTATTCAATTGATGATCTAAGTAGATCATCAAATAAATACAATTCACCACTTCCTATGAGGGAATAAATAATATTATCAACATACTGTGAGAATTTTGGATTTGACCTAAGGGTCCCTTTTAACTAGTTTTCCATAAGGAACGGACTCACCGGTTTTAATTTAAGCATCGTCCCCAGACAGCAATCCTCCGGTAGAGCATCAGGTAGTCTTCTGTCCGCCAGCCTTCTTTCACACGCGTATTCACTAAACCGTTTAAATCACTTCGATTCTCCGCACACCTTTACAATTGCGAGTTCCGAGAAGTCTAGGAGAAGAGTGATGAAAACGCAGGCGGAGTTCCTGTCATAATACTGTATAATCATCTTGAATAAATAATCAACCTAATTGGATTAACATGAATATCACAGATATAGCCTACTTAATTTATCCCAAAGGCATAAAAGATTGAATTTTTCTTGGTAACTTTAATGAGTTACGTAAGGTAAAATCAATCTTGTGTACATTGATACTGATTGATTCAAAACTAATATTGAGTCAGTAATATTTGAGATTTTTATAATATTTCTCTAAACAAAAAATTCACTAAGAAAAAAAAAGCTGATGGCTTTTCAACAGGATATTATTTATCATTAAAAATTATTCGCAGTGAGCCCCCTCCTAAAGTCCATGTTCGCGGTTCGCCATTTTGTGAGAATTTTTGGGATTTGACCTAAGGGTCCCTTTTAACTAGTTTTCCATGAGGAACGGACTCACCGGTTTTAATTTAAGCATTGTCCCCAGACAGCAATCCTCCGGTAGAGCATCAGGTAGTCTTCCGTCCGCCAGCCTTCTTTCACACGCGTATTCACTAAACCGTTTAAATCACTTCGATTCTCCGCACACCTTTACAATTGCGAGTTCCGAGAAGTCTAGGAGAAGAGTGATGAAAACACAGGCGGAGTTCCTTCTCAGTTGCCGGGAGAGAGTCCCGTTACTCTAGCAGATAATGCTAATATTTTCCCCAAAGTTATGGAGGTGGGGGTAAGCACCCTCAATTGTAAAAGAGAGAACTCTCAATGTAAGAGGAATAGATAATGAACATGGAGGTAGAGATAATTTGAAGAACACCTTTCCAAGAGAGAGTATACAATAATTATTAAAAATATAACTTGACATACATTGACAGCTATAATAAGGTACTGAAATGAATTTTTATTATAATTAAAGCTGTATGAACCGAAGTAATAGCAGGCTGGCATCTTATCTTATCGATATTGCTGCTCGCTACTATCAATTTCAGCTATGCCAGCCCGCTTATGAAATGTTATGTCACAATACATAAATCGAACACTTTACAAATTATAAATCATATTCAATGACAATAATAAAAATACTCACCCAAAAGGGGTATTGAAGATCCGAAGTATAGAGGGAATCAATCGTCAATTATCTTAATCTATCCCATTAGCATATTCTATAAGGGGGACTTTACCTCTAAATATTACTCTTAGCCCACATTTAAAAGTAACTTCAAAAGATGTCCGATTTACTTGGACAATCAATTATTAGATTCTCCTGGAGAGAATGAGAATATACCCCCAAACGGAAACATATTACTGGAAATTGTAAGAAAATCTCAAGATACAGTTAACACTATGACAGCTAGAATGATATTAGAATGATCGCTCTCCTAGTTTTCAGAGGCGTCCAGACTGATCAGTTTTACCATAATTACTTTGAAATATTTACCCGATCGCCTGTGAATTTCTCTTCGCCCACTCTCTTCCTCCTCAGTAGATATGTTCAAGCAAAGAAGGAAACTAGGAGAGAAAAGTTATTTCCCTTTTGCAAGTTTAGAATTATGGGATTGATTCAGCATACTTCTGGCATCTAGATCTGTCGTGAGAATAGATAATTCCAAGTGGGATCGTGGGAATCAAGGACTTTAATAAGATTCTGATCATAATTATAACGATTTTTGAAATGCTGGCTAAGTTGCCAATGAACAAGAACAAATTTACTATCTTTATGGGAACTGAAAACTACTAACTTAACATAGAATAAATTCCATTTAATAACTCAAAATTTTGGTACAGTAGTATGCTTTATCAACTAAAGATTCTTTTCACAGATTTCTTGAAGAGCTTTAGAGATTCGATTTTTCGAATGGTCTCAGGTAATTTATTATATAATCTTAATCCTGAATAAGAGGGATTCTTCTCATATGGACTGGATACAACAGCAAATGCTGATTGCATGTGGAGTAATTATGTCTCTCTGTGCAAATTTGAAATTTATTGATATTACTCTTGGTGAAAATTAATAACTGATAAATGTAGATTGCAGGCAAGGTGAGAATATGAGAATTTTCAAAAACAGACTTACATGAGTCTCTTTGTCTCAACCCGAAGATCACTCTAATAATCTTTCTTGCATTAAAAATACCTTAGAACTGTCTGTTGAATTAACCCAGAAGATATTTCCATAGCATAGATGGGAATAGACATAGGCATAATATACTGTGATGAGGGTGTTTCTGTCCACCGAATGAGACAATTTTAGAATCATAAAGTATGCATGGTTCAACTTGGGGGGTGAGACTCTGTATATGTTCCTTCCAAGTCAAATGCTCATCTATTGTAACTCCCAAGAATTTTATCAATTTCGCTGGTTTCAGTTTGCTGTCAGTTAATGAAAGAGGAATTCTGTTGTCTGTTGATCTGTAGCTAAACTCCATTAAAAAAGTCTTATTATAATTAAGGGAGAGTCCATTTGCTTTGAGCCAGCAGGACATGGTATCAAGGTCATTTTTTTATTTGCTAGATTTGTTTGATTTTTATCTGTTACTAAAGCTGTAGTATCATCCGCAAACATTATTAACCTTGAATGGGAGACTGATGTTGGGAGGTCATTGACACATATAATGGATAGCAGAGGTCCCAGGATCGATCCCTGTGGCACCCCACTAGGTATATTCAAAAAGCAGTGGATTTGGAGGATTTCTATCGTTTATAACATTGTTGCCTATCCTTCTTAAGAGCTGAACCATTTATGAGCTGTTCCAACTATTCCATAGTAGCGCAGCTTCTCCAAAAGAATAGAATGATTGACACAGTCAAAGGCCTTCAATAGATCACAGTAGATGCCTGCGGCTCACTGCGATCCATCATCGGCCAATGAAAGACATGAGATGAACTCATACATAGCCCCGGTTGTGTTTCTGCCCTTACGGAACCCAAATTGATCTGCATGGAGTAGATTATTCGTGTCCATATATCTAATCAATCTGGAAGCCACCGCCATCTCATAAATCTTGGAGAAAGCTGTCAAGATTGCAATAGGCCTATAATTATTCAGATTACTTGGTTCTCCTGTTTTTAATATAGGGATCACAGTTGAAGATTTCAGAAACTCCGGGAACACACCATTTCTAAATGAGGAATTTATCAAAAGCACCATTGGCTTTGCTAGAGACATTACACAAGTTTTAAGCAAGAAATGTGGAAATTCATTCCAGCCAGGTGTCTTTGATAACTTTATATTATTTATTAAGTCAATTACTTCCCTTTCTGTAACTGGATGGAAAGATATAAGAAAATTATTCGATTTAGGAGATTTATTACAGTAGTTTAGGGCCTGGTGAATGTCTGGACTGAATTAGAGTGTTACATATTCAATAAAATATTCATTGAATGAGTTCAAGATATCCTCTATGCTTATGGTAGAAAATTTTTCTGTTAAACATATATTGTCATTTTTAACACATGTTTCCTCCCGTTATATTAATTGCGTCATCCAACAGCCGTCAATAGATAGTAGACAAGAGTGTGTGCTGCTCTATAAACGCCCATGTATTTTATTCTAAAAGCCCTGACTAAAAACAAAATGACTGTTCTGTGTGTAACCATCCAGCAGTGTGATTCAGTTTGAAGACTTACATGATCTAAAGACATTGCTTTGTTTAGAATAATTGTGCTGACTACGGTGTTCAGAATTTATTGATTTTTAGTAAATTATTCATTTTGAAGTTGGAAAATTATCTATATAAATAAAATGCCGCTTCGCGCCTCCTTAGGTGTGCATCCAGCTAAAGTTTGTCATGTGATGCATTAAACTATTTGGCGGTACGAAGTTCGCTGGGCGAGCTAGTGATGAATAATCCTATAGTCTGATTTTCATGGTAATATTGGCGTTCAAAAGAGACTCCTTTAGTATTATCCTTAAAATGCAAAATTTCCAAAAACTTTGTATAGGCTATACGTCAACGCGCAATTTAAAGAGGAAGAACATAGCTGTTAATAAATTTCATGGAAATCTATTGCCACGTTTCGCCATAAATGCGAAACATAAAAACATAGAAACATTTGAACATAAAAACATAAAAACATAAAAACATATAAACATATTAAACAGAAATGCAAAACCGTCGACTTGAATCTTAGACCTCACTTTGCTCGGTCAATTAGTACAATATAAGCTATTTTGAATTTCTTCATAATGATGAATGGTGAAAAGTAACAAAATTGACTAACTTTGAAGTGCTATCTGTAGTATAGCTCATAAATATTACTGGTAGTTCTGTGAACAGTAGACCTCGCGCAAAGTTGTCAAAAACGGGGTTTTTCGCGATTTTTTCGAAAACGGCTCCAAAAATTTTGATCAAATTCATACATAAAATAG